>NC_135867.1:23260641-23560641 GCF_031162955.1 Sander vitreus
CTGAAGAAGAAGGAAGTAGGACAGGAGGAGGAGCAGAGTGTGTGTGTGTGTGTGTGTGCCTGCCAGGGGGATGAGAGGAGAACGCAGGGAGGCATGCGCTGACTAGGGCTGGGTACCCAATACAATACTTTTTAGGCCCCGACTGAATTGCCTCTTAAGTATTGAAAAATGCCTCGTCATTCAACACCCAATTTCAATACTTAAGGAGTAAATCTCATCAGCAATCAAATTAGCATGCAGCGTGCTTCTACCAAGACCTAAAAAGGTTTGTGATTGGCTTGGCTTGTGACGATACACGTCGTAGATACACGCAGGAAAAACTCGCACAGAGATGGGACTCGCGTAGTAGGAGCTGAAAAATAAATTGAAAAGATTTGTGCCGTAATGTGTAATGTTGTCATTTCTTTTTATTCGCTGTGGAGAAAGAAGCCGAGAGACAGACTGCAGAGAAAGATAGAGCGACTGACATTTCTCCCCGCCACATCCTACAACAATCAGCCTCTCACCTCACCTGGGCCTATCTCGCCAACAGCAGCACTCTGACAAAATGGAAGATGTGCTTTTCCGAGATGCACTCAGTATTTTTTTAGTCTGGCCAGAGCAGCTCAGCGGCACTCCAGTCCCATGGAACTGAGTATTTGGTCAGCGCTGTCACTGTGATGCCACTCACACGGCTCCTGCTGACTTTTCCTTTTTACCCGAGCAGCATGTCACAAACTGAACACTGATTACTGATTCGTGGGATGTTCATAAGGACCGAGCCAAACAGTCGTATGCAATGTCGGCATGGACTGCGGTAGGCGTTTGTGAATGTTGTCACACAGCTGTGAATCGTAATGGAATTTGCAGCAGCCTTATCAGTTAGGGCTGCGACTAATCATTATTGATTCATTCTCAATTAGTACATTTTTCAGTTTATGAAAAATATTTCAAAAGAAGTGTCCTTCACAATTGCCCAGAACCCAGGGTGACATATTCAGATTGCTTGTTTGGACGACCAATAGTCTGAAATCCAAAGCTGTTCAGTTTACAATGACATAAAAAAAGCTTCAAATCCTCAAAGCATAGAGCTGGAAACATCTTGTTGGCATTTTTGCTTTGAAAAATGATTCAAACGATGAATTGATTATCGAAATAGCTGCCGATTGATCCACTAATGGAAAAATGGACTAACCGGTTCAGCTCCAGTATCAATAATTTGTATCACAAAATATTATTCAATGTATTAGGAGACAGGTCAGAGCTGTCCTCCCTATTGAAAATAAATAAAAGACTTTACTGTGTATTATGAACACTTATGAATATATATATGTTTTATATATAAATATTATAATATAATTTGTTTTTTCCTTCTGTGTCAACACATCTATAATAGAACATTATACTTTGCATATGCATTTGTTTTGATGTTTGTTATATTATATGTCGGGGTGTCTTTGCATAGCCTAGAAAGACTGCAAAAGCCACCACAGCAAAGGGGTTAAATTAAGCTCATTCTGAATGCACAGATCAAAGATTTCAAATGAAACAGAAGCTGTCAGAAACATAATTCCCCCAGTGCACAGACCTGACAATGAAGCCTGCCAGGGCTCACACATATGTGAGTGAATAAAATGACACCACTCAGCTGCCTCATTTACAGTATAAAGATAACATCAACATCACCAAAAGAATGTGAGCGTATAGTATTTTACAGTAAAAAACAAACAAGGGTAAATTAACCCTTCCACTAGATTGACACAACAGCACATGACCTAGGCTAATAACTCTTCAGTCTTCATCAATTCACAAACTATTAACAGTCACTCATAACGTGTTCAATGCAAATCAGTAAACTACCCAGCTCATAATTAACCCTTGTGTTGTCTTCCTTTCAACCTTGAAAAAAAACACTTTTTTTTACGTTTTTGACGCCTTTTTGCTTTTTCCAACGTTTTAAAATGTTTTTATTTTTCTTGTACACTTTTTCAGCGCTTATTTCTACGTCCCATATTTTCTGATATAAAACAAACATTTAGAATGGGTCAATGTGACCCTAAGTCAACACAAGGGTTAAGCATCTTTGTGAACAAACTTTCCACAAAAATATTCTGCTTCTCTGAGAGAATCCTATTTCAAATAACCTAACATCAAGATAGTTAAGAGCAGGCTGGGTGTAGAAATAGAATGTACTGCTGTGTGCGTATACGAAATAAAACGCTTCCCGCAAATGTGTTAACTGAGTGGAGGCGGTTTTTCCCCAACACAATACGCCCCTCAATTCGCAAAAAATGTGAGAACAATATGACAACAGTGACGGTGCTGATAACTGCCCCGCAGCCAGGACAGAGGGGGATAAAGAAACAGCAGCTGGTCACAGTGAAGCAGCGGAAATCGACGAGTTATAAAACCCCACCATCTGCAAAGCGAGGAGAGGCTGCCCAGCAAAAACACGGTCTCCGTCCAGCCCTTTATTACTTCAGTATCCCCAGTTCGCGCTAATAAACTGGCCATAGGGTGAAAATATGAGACACCACAGACAGAACAAGAAGCGAACGTAAACACCGCCTCTCATGCAGTATTTATTTATGAACCTGGAAGGGAAGGGGGAGCTTGTTCTTCTTCAGTGATGCCCGTTATTATCCCTGCCTCCACCAACTTGATCCTATTTAAGCTCCTTCGAAAACTCTTACCTTTTTCTGCAGTCTTTTGCCTCGTTGGTCTCGGCGTTTGTGGCGGATATGTTTCAGTATTTTTCGATACTGGGACCTGGCTCGGTGCTGATGTTGATGAGCCGTGTCTTCCGTCCCTCTTCTTCAGTGTTTAGCTAGCCCCGCTGCCTCTGCTCGGCTTGTGGTGCTGAAGTGGACAGCGCACCGAGGAGAGCTGGGAACAAAAAGCCCACACTGCGCCTCTTCGGGCCCGCCCGCAGCGCAGCGCACCCTGGCGACCCGGAGGAGCGTCTGCAGCCAACAACGAAATGGCGTCAAGTGCACTGGGATAGCGTCACCTAGCGTGTTGAGTCCCCCATTTTTTTTTCTGTGGACTTAAGTCCTAAACGGCGGCCACAGTGGGGCAGTTAACTTTCTATATTATCACTTTGAAGGCTTATTCCCAAACAGGCTTCTTTCACGGAAGCCATTTTGACAATGTCGCAGTAGGAAAAGCACAGGTGTAAATAATTAAGTTAGTGATGACTGAGTTCCATCTAGCTCCTTAATGTTCAGGCTGGCTCACTGCCACAATGCCATTGCTCACTGGGACACCTGAATAGAACAGAGCCATCGTTAAAGTTATTAGAAACACCTGCTAACAAAGATGTCGGCTGTGAAAAGACCTGTATCAGTGCATTCAGGATTGTTTTTCTATAGGCCTAAACTGCGTGCTGTGTGTGTTTATTGCGCCTCCGGTGTGGAAGTTGTGATGACAAATTATTTTTTTCTTTTCTTCATATAATTAAATTATGGTATAGGCTTTTGGTATAACTCAGGGTTTAGTTAACCTTTTTCCTGGTTTAAAGTAATGATGTTTCTTGGTATGATTTAGTATTGCAAAATTGAAAGACTGAAATCTCTTATCAAAGCAGACATTCCTTCTATTCTGACTTCAAGAACAGGTAATAGTATAATTGAACTATCTTTCATTTTCTTTTCATATTTCACCATCTGAACCCTGGAGCCCTGGTGGTCTGCAAACTCCACTTTGAGAACCATTAAAATGAATACTCTGAAATAACCCCTGCCAACTAAAGCTATTCATTTCGTCTTACGTTTGTCTAATACTGGAACTGGTGTGTGATGCTCAATACAGTGGAAGGTGTAGAAAGACATTTTGCATCGAGGTGATGTCAACAGTAAATGATACATTGAAAAGATAAGCTGACATGTGAAAGGAATTGAGAATATTATAATATATAACTACTGCTTCACCAAAGATTTTGAGGCTTATAAATAATACAAGTGTTTAGTCCAACTACGTTATGCTTTTATCAGAATTTAAGCATAGATCACAAATAGTTCCTATGATGTTTTAGGTGTATTGGAATACATTCTTTTTGCAGCTGGTGAGTTTAATAGGAATGTGATTATGCATTATTGAAAGTCTCGGAGCTGAGTGTTGAGTCTGTTTTGAATCATTGCACAGGCTCTCCTCTGACTTGTGGTCTCCTGTGCATTATGGTGGATTCCAGTTCACTTTCCAATGAGTCTGTTCTTCGCGGTCACATGGGGTGCATATTGTCCCGAGTGGCGGGCTGTAAGGAGTGGTCCAGGGCAGCAGCGGGGTGGCCCTGGGTGACAGCGAGGGTGGCCTGCTCCGGCAGTAGGCTGGGGTCTGTCAGGATGGCCGTGGTGGTACTCAGGAGACGGAGTGAACTCAGAACCACTGACGGGACACGCAGAGAAACCACAAACACAGATTACAGCTAATGTGCAATAGAAATACCATCAAACTATGGATATTTGCTGTAGGAATATTGGTTCTGCATAGAGCTGCAAAGATGAATTGATTAACTGTAAACTAATAAATTAATCGCCAACTATTTTGATAATCGGTTTGAGTCGTTTTTTTTACGAAAAAAAGAAAAAGTTCTCTGATTCCAGCTTCTTAAAGGTGCTGTAGGTAGGATTGTGAAGATCCAAGATTTAGCCAAACAATTTGAACAATGACAACTTCTCAGTCCCTCCCCCCCTTTCTGCTAAAGCCCAAATGGTCTCCTAAGCCCCTCCCCCCACAAGGGAGAATGAATGCGTGTGCATGAGCAGTGATTGACACAAAGTTAGTTTTTTTTTTTTTTTTAAAAACCCTATGTTCTACTGGAACATAGGGTCAGTTTCAGCAAATATGACAGGAAGTTAGTTTTATAAGTCTTACCTACTGCACCTTTAAATGTGAACATTTAGTAGTTTCTTCACTACTCTATGAAAGTAAACAAAAAAAAATTGAGTTGTGGACAAAACAAGACATGTGAGGATGTCATCTTGGGCTTTGGGAAACACTGATCAACATTTTTCATCATTTTCTGACATTTTTTAGACCAAACCACTGAGAAAATAATCCCCAGGATAATTGACAATGAAAAGAAGCTTTAGTTGCAGCCCAAGTTCTGCATTAAGGAAGCAGTTGTTCTGCACTCACTGGGTCTCAGGGCAGGCAGGGAACAGTGTTGGTCCAGCCAGGACAGAGTGGACCGACACAGGTCCTCCACACTGGCAGTGGACACCATTCCATTATAGGATTCAAACAGCGGCTCGATGATGATACTGAACTGACACGGAGTTGAGGAAAGAAGTCGTTCAAAAGTGACACACTAGTGTTTTTATAACGTTAGTGAATTCATATTAAGCATTGCATAGTATCTCAAAGGATGTCCATAGCAAATTGTTTTACAATGTCCATAGGCTGGTGTTATTCTATAGCTTCCTTGTTGTCAACAAATCCCCAAAAAACTACTCCAACGATGCGTTAGTCTGTCTTTCAATACTTACCGACTCCCATATCCTCAGTCCCAAGCCCATTGGTTCCTACTGCAGACATACATCTTTAAAAACAGGTCATAAACACATTAACCTTTAAAAGGGCTCAGTAATTTCCTATAACAGCAGCTGTAGTTTCTTTTCAGCAAATGTTACTGCGAACCGAAAAATACTATGCACATCTGTCACATGAGACAGGTGCATAGGAGAGAGACAAGAAAGTCAAAAGTTGCAAAGAAACTCTCTCACACACTATCTAACTTGCAAAGACAAACTTAATGGCAACATTTCGGTACTAGACACTGAGAAGCCATCTTTAGTAGAAAGTGTCTGTGGGTCTACACCAGTCACATTCTCCACATGAAATAAGGTATAAATACATAACATCCATTTACTATACATGGAGCTGAAAAGAAGTACAACACTTTATATAGTAATAATAATAAAACATCCCAAATCTTATTAAATTCTTTTTTTCTTATATATTAGATGGATGTTGATTTCTGAATAACGAATGCTAAAACTAAAGCATGTCACTCAAAAAGGAGTAAATAGTGAATTTTAGGGACTATTTTAAACTGCGGAATAATAGACATTAGATGCGTTGGTGAGTATTTACAGCAGACCCGAGTGTATGTGATTGACTCAAAATAAACTAAGGAGAAGGAACACGGCACCCAGTGCAACAGTGTGGCTCATTGATGCGTTTGTAATCATTTTGGACAACAATGGAGCTATAAGGCACAGAGGGATAAGATCTGTCAGGCTTTGGATACGCAGACTTGTTAGTAGGATAAACTCATTGTTGGTTTTTGGTCTTTTCTTGGGATTTGTTAACAATAAGAAAAATATATAATACCACCAGACTTGTTCTTTAATGGTAATTTCAGTCATAACGCTGAAAGTGAGTGGCTCATTGTTTCGGAAGCAGCACCAAACTAGTGGTCGACTAAAAACAAAATAAGTCAGCTCTCACTGTTGAATAGCACAGAGGCAAGAAAATGAGTCCAATATACGCTAAATGTTGCCTATGTGAAGAGAAATGATTCTCTCAGAGAACTTTATGTTTTAAAGTCATTATATCAGCACAATCTCTTGAGCGACCATCGAAGATACCTTAATATTCATGGAAAGAAAACACCCTCAAGGTGTTTTTGTGCAACACACAAAGATGGTAAAATGGTAATCTAATCTTCATATCTTGCGTGCAAGATAAGGGCAGCAGTAACGGATTGGGTGATCATTAGGAAAGAGTTAAGAATTAATATTACTTTTTTTTAATGCAACTACCATATGCAACACACAGCCATTTATTCTGCCTGATTACACTGAGACGCCCTAGATGAATAATGTGCTGTTAAAACTACATTAGGGACTTCCGGTTTTGGATGCGAATGGAGTAGACGCGTCTACCTTGGGCGTAATAATATCAGGATCATTGGCTTACCGGAGTCTGATGAGGCTCCTCGGCCCACAGTGTTCTTTTCTGAGATGCTGTCGGAAATTATGGGCGAGCAGATTTTGCCATCTCCTCCGGAATTTGACAGAGCTCATCGGGCTCTGATCGCTAAGATGAAACAGGGAGGGAGGCCGAGAGCGGTAATAGTCTGTTTTCATCGGTATCAGATCAAGGAGGCGGCGATACGTGAGGCCCGTAAAAGAAGAGGATCCTTGCAGTACCGTGGCAACCCGATCGCCATTTACGATGACTACAGTCCGGAAGTTCTGGAACAGCGCGCTCAATATCGAGGGGTAATGGCAGAGCTTTACAATCTTGGATTTAAGCCATCCCTTCTTTTCCCCGCAAGGCTGAGGATCCTGACTAAGGAAGGTGGATGCTTGCATCGGTGGATGAGGCCAAGGAATTTTTGACGGCTCACCGTAGTGCCTCTTAGTGCTGTGACGGTCGTTCAATAAACTTGACCGGTGGGGCTTATGACTTTATTTACTTTCTATGTCACGAGAGAGCCCGCTGTACAACATTGACTTATCTACGCCAGATTTCCCTGATCTCTCTTACATTATATAACTTAACGCTATATGCGGACGATCTACTGCTTTTTATATCAAATCCACAAACTTCTTTACCCGCAGCTCTATCTTTGCTTGAGAATTTTGGTCGGTTTTCTGGCTAAAAGCTTAATCTGCACAAGAGTGAACTTTTTCCAATTTAAATACACAATTACAGTATTCCAACATACCACTGAAACTAGTCAAAAATAAGCTCACTTATCTTGGGGTCTGTATCACTTGCCATCATAAGCATCTTTTTAAACATAATTTTGGCATGCTTCTTGAACGGATTAAGAAAGATCTTTCTAAATGGTCACCTTTAAAGATCTCCCTCATTGGGCGCATTAATTCCATTAAAATGGTGGTGCTTCCTACATTTCTTTATCTCTTTCAGTGTTTACCTTTATTTCTTCCCCTGTCTTTTTTTTAATCTTTGGACTCTGTTATCTCTTCTTTCATTTGGAATGGCAAGCACCCTTGTTTACGCAAAGCATACCTTCAGAGGCCTAGATGCAATGGTGGCATGTCCTTACCTAATTTTAAGTTTTACTACTGGGCAGCTAACATACGAAATACACTTTATTGGTGGCATTATCACCTTTTGCCCATTAGACCATCCTGGGTGGACATGGAATTAAATGCTTACAAGCAAATTTCCCTTGCATCTAATTTACAGTTGACTTCTTATACTTCCGTCGATTGCCAAGTGGTAAAACACTCGTTGAGGATTTGGATCCAATTCAGGAAATCTTTTGGCTTTAGGGACCCCTCTCTTCTTAGCCCTGTGTTCCGTAATCATTTTTTTTCACCTTCGATGCAGGATGGTTCATTCAAGAGTTGGTCTCAAAAGGGGATAAAATGTTTCAAAGATTTATTTGTGAATAATGTATTCGCTTCAATTGGTATTACGTTTTGGTCTTACCAAGTCAGATTTTTTTAGATTCTTGCAAGTACGACATTACGTTAAGTCACTTGTACCAGACTTCCCAACGATGCCTTCTGAAAATCCTTTGGATAGTTTCCTTTCATGTAACGTAATAGCTAAAGGCTCAATTGCTATTATTTATAATTTAATGATAAATCTGGCATCTTCATCCCTTGATAACATTAAAAGGGCTTGGGAGGAAGACCTTGATAGACCACTCTCCGAAGACACATGGAACTGTGTTCTTAAACAGGTCCACTCATCATCAATATGTGCAAGACATTCGCTTATACAGTTTAAAGTAGTACACAGAGCTCATATATCCAAAGTTAAACTAGCTTAAATGTTTCCTGGTACTAGCCCTATGTGCAGTAGATGTCAATGTGCTGAGGGAACGTTAATACACATGTTCTGGACATGCCCCAAATTAGACCATTACTGGCGATCCATATTTCTCACCCTTTCCCGGTCCTTCAGCATAGATTAGAGCCAGAACCTCTGGTGGCATTATTTGGAGTCGCTCCAGAGGAGGTATGGTTGTCAGCATCAATGTGTAAGGTCCTTGCTTTCTCTTCCCACGTAGAGCAATATTATTAAAGTGGAAAGACCCCTTGCCACCCACTCACACTAAATGGATCAAAGATATGATGTCTTGTCTCTGCCTCGATAAAATTAGGTATTTGCTAAGAGGATCGGAAAAACAATTTTTTAAGTTATGGCGCTCTTTTATTGAATATGTTGATAAGTCTGTTTAAATAACGCCACTACAATGGACACTTCATTATTTATTCATTTTATTTATTTATTTCTTTATTTTTTATGTATGTATGTATTTGTTGTATTTGGTTGGTATCCAAATACAACAAAGAGGTTAATGTTTGTTAACATGTTTGTATGTAAACTCGGTTCTTACAATTCTATTTTGATTTAATGGACAGTATGGACACTATTCTAAGGGGTGGGGGACTGTGAATGTGATTTATGTTGTTAAAAACAATAAAAACAAACTTTGAACGAAAACTACATTAGCATATATGTAGCTATGTACAAAGACCAGGTTTCAGTCACTTACCATATGTACTGCACCAAAGTAAAAGCTACATTTCCCTGCCCAACAGTATCTTTCCAGACTGGCAAAATGCTTGGCATAATTAGTTCATTTGGATTCACAGAAAAAGGTTTAGGGATGATAACAAAATTTGAGATTCCACCAAAGCGAGGAAGAAGCCAGTTGATGCTATAGCTAACTACTCCAAAGTACTGACACATAAGAAACCCGCACAGGAATAGATGGCTACATTTAGTACTCAACACATGTCCTATGCAAAATAGGTAAGTTTTTGTTTGTGGCAGTGTGATGTTTTTTAATGAACCTCTGGCAGATTTACATTCTTAAGGATACGATCCAGAACTTCCAGTTTCGCAGCGTCTGTGCCTGGACGTACTCTCGGAACTTCTGCCTCATGTGGTCAAAGCGCTGCCGTGTGATGGGCACACCAGTGGCTGGAAGCTGCTGCTGGCACGCACTGCATCAAGAGACATGCCGAGTTAACAAAGCAGTGCAGTACATCTTCATATCAGCAGGGAAAGACCAATATGTGATATTAAAGGTTAATAGTCAGGGGCTCATGGTTATTGTCTACGCTCCCGGGACTTTTTCCTTCTAACTGTCCCTAAAATCTAGACTAAACTAGGAAAAAGAGTGTTTAAGTATGCTGCTCCCTCATCTTGAATAAAGTTACAAAACCACATGAATCTTCGGGAGCTGGTTTCATTGCACACACTTAAAGCGATTCATCCATCCATTCATTCATTTTAAATTGTCGTGTTTGTTTTATGTCCTAAAAATTGTCTAAATAAAAATGGTGCTGCTGCCTGTCTTGGCCAGGATACTCTTGAAAAAGAGATTTAAAGTTAAATGTAAAGTTAAAGAGTTAAATAAAGGTTAAAAACATGTACATTGAAACTATTTTTGCTTGCTGAAATCATTCATACTTTTCATACTAGCCATTAAAGCTTTAGTGCGTAATTTTCTTTATGTTAATGAGCATCCGTTACATTCAAGCCATTGCCAAATGAGTTGCTACAAAGCTAATTAAGACTATCAGCTCCACACAACTCTCTGTATTTCTCAGTATGGCTATGTTTACAAAATGGTATAGTCCGGCGACTTTTGAAAGCAGAAGCTCGAGTGATGCGTTTTACACATCACTCAGTCAGTGATTGTTCTGCTAAGAAAAGATCTACACGTTCAGCAGAAGGACTAACATCCAACAAAAGAAAGTGACCGACGGTGAACACAAACACTGATAACCATTGGTGGGGCTTTTCCTAGTTGGCGAGCTCTAAAAAAAATAAAATAAAGGACTAGGATCAGACACGGATGACGCCTTCCTGCTCTTGAAGAGGTTAGTAATGGGTTTTGTAACCTACTGTATAATGATGGGCGGTCATCGAAGGCTTGCGATACGTGAAGTGGTGTTGTCATTACTTCGAGATCGCTTCCTAATGCTCTTCCAATGAAAGTGGTGGGGAAAGAAATCCACAGTCTGAAAAATGTCCGTTTAAACTATCCTTTAAATTGAATCCCAATATCACCCAGATATAATATTAAAGCTATAGTGCGTAGTTTCTGTCTCCCCCATGAGGAATTCTAAGAATTGACAACAAAACTGTCCGCGCGTCCACATGACACAAAAGCCTTCTGTGACCATACACCCCCCCCCCCCCCCTTCCTCCATGCAGTTGCTAGTAGCCAAGGAGAACACAGAGGATAAAAATTATTAATTAATTAATTATTATTCACTCGAGTTTCTGTGCGCGAAACTCGCCGGACGCCACAATCTTCTGAACATAGCCATACTGAGAAATACAGAGAGAGCTGTGTGGAGCTGATAGTCTTAATTAGCTTTATTTATAGACTAATTTGGAACTGGCTTGTATGAAACGGACGTGCACTAAAGCTTTAAATGAAAATATGCATCCAATCCTAATGCATATGCATACACTCACATGCCTGCACACCAGTGTTAATTTCGTTGACGAAGACTATGACGAAAAATATTCGTCAACAAACCTTTTTCACGGACGAAAACTAAATAAAAAGTCAGATATGATGACGAAGACTGTGACGAAATATAACAGACACTTTAGTCAACAAATAAAAATGAGACGGAAATGTTAGGGAGGGACGAATGGAGAAGAGATCCAATCAGAACCACTCTTTTTGTGGGACAAGTTGGGAAGAAATCCAATCAGAACGAATCTTTAAGGGTAGGTTGATTTATGTTAAAGCAGCAGAGCCATTTTAAAAAGCCGCGGCACATGCAGGCGCAACAGCTAAACAAACCCAGCAGCAGTTACACAGGAGGACGAGTTTGCAGAACTTTACACAGTTTCGAGGACGTTTTCACAACAGTTAGGTTGTTTACATTATACTTAGTTGCACAGTCTTAGTTACACAGCTTTGGCTGATTTCAGATGACTTCGCTCGTTAGCAACACGCTAACGTTTTGCAGTGCACCCGGTCCGAGGGCAATGACATGTCTCATAAACAACAGAAATGTCAGACCTAGGTCTAGGACGAAACGTTAAATCTGTGTCTGTATTGCATATTCAAACCTTAATACCATTCCATAACAGACTGATGGATACTTCCAATGACCAAAAATTCTGGAGAAAAATTTAGTCAACTAAATCCACTGTAGATTTAGTCGACTAAAATCTGCTAATATTTGGTCTACTAAAACTAGACTAAGACTAAAAGATTTCAGATAATAAGACTAAAACTAAATGGTGTGTTATTCAAAAGACTAAGACTAAATCAGAATCTGCGGCATACATTCACACTCCTATATTAAGAAGTCAAGCGTGGCTAAAAGTCTCACTTGATGGCAGAGTTGAGGAGCTGGATCTCCTCTCGGAGTCTCTGAGCCTCGTCGTGCAGCTGAGCTCTCTCCTGCTGCATCTTACCGATGTACTCGGCAGTCTTCTGCAGCGTGGTGGCTTTGCTGATCTGTGCCAGCAGACAGAGGGGTTAACACACGTCAGCAATACACCCCAGTTATTCACAAATAGTCAAAGTGGGGCTGCGCATTATGAGAAAAATATGCGACTTGCGATAACATTGTTGAATATCGCGATAACGATATTACCTGCGATAAATAAACAGATATTGAAGTGTACTCAGTTCTGCATTTTCTGCCAAAATACAACATTGCTTGTTGAATTTAACAAAAGGAAATCATTTCCAACATTATTTTATTGAACATTGAATTGAATACAAAAGGCACCACTAAAAAAAGAATGACAGTTGCATTTAAAAAAAGTTTTCGTCTGATAAAAGACGAGAGTGTCTTTCGCAATATGTCGCAGCCTTCCGCGATATGTGTATTGCGGCAGTTAATATTGCAATGACGATAAAAAAAATACACGATATATTGTGCAGCCCTAATTCAAAATGACTGTGGTCGGTTTCCTAGCTGCATTTACATCTCATATAGTCTTCCAGTCTTAACTGTCTGTGCATCAACTCAACTGCTCTTTGGTGATGCTGCTCCTTTCAGCACATCTATCTCTAATGCAGCTGCACGTTTTTCTCACAGTACCTTTATGCTTGGCTGAGAGCTGAGTGTTGTCACGAGGTTATGTAACGTGTCAAAACCCAGTTTGATGTTGAAGCGCCTCTTCTGCTCAGCTGAGATGTGCGTTATCCTCCTGGTCTCCGTTTGCTGCACATAACATATGACGAAATAGACACATCAAACTTCACACCCAGATTAACTTTCTCCGTCAACAATCAGTTTCTGGTATTATGTCACTTGTGACTTATTTAGCACTTAACAAGATGATAATCTTATTCATAACAAACTACTTAATCCCAGCTGTGCTGTATGAAAGCATATATATATATGTAGATGAAATGAGACGGTGTGTCCTACCTTACTTGATTCTATCTTTCCCTGTACTGAGAAGCATGAGTGTGGGGACTCGGGGTTGGAGGTTTTATCTAAAGGGTTTGGTGGTGACGTTTGGCCTAGATGTCCTGGAAAATTCACTAAAAGAAACACAGATAACATAATATCTATTCATTATTTTTGTAGGGAAATAACATGACCTCGACATGCACACATGTTCTCATTAGGGCTGCTCGATTATGGGAAAAAAATTATAATCACGATTATTTTTGGTCAATACTGAAATCCTGATTATTCAAAACGATTAATAATTGACTTGAATAAAAAAAAACAAAAAAAAAACCCAGCAAAACAGTGACAACAAATGAACAGTGAAATCACCTTAAACTGTGAAATTTCTCTAAATACTTTTCCTGTTCGAACTTTTGAGGACAAAATAAGAGTTTACTTGCAAAACGTAATGTGCAAAATAATTCTTTTTCTCGATTAGACGTTTTTTGTGATCTTTAGGAGCCAAAATCGTAACCACGATTAAAAATTTGATTCATTGCAGCCCTAGTTCTCATGCGCAAATCAGTTATATATGCAAGGCAAACTCTCTGCATGTAAACCCAAATTATACAGTATGCTCTGGCTGTGGATGCTGGCATACTCTGGTTTTAATTTAGACTTCTACAACAAGCTTTACTTGATCAACCTTTTTGCTAGATTCCCCTACAATCAGGCTTGGGGAGTAACCGAATACAATGCCGTTACGTAACTAAGATACAAAAACAGGTAAGGCTATGTTCACACTTGCCGTCTTTTGTTTTTGCTGCTAGCGTCTGTTTTACATTATAATCCTGTGGAGTAAACAGTTTTTTTAAGTCGTGAGCGCTTTTTTTAAACGCCACCGGCTACTTTTTGTTCTGCAGCTCAGGGCATCCTTTTGAAGTTGAACTTTTCTGAAAAAACGTCCCACTTCAAGCGCTTTTTTGACAGCCGACCAATGGGACGCGCAGTAGCCAGAGCTCTCGTTTCTATAACAACAGAAAACATGGAGTCGAAGCACAGCGAGTTATATGATATGACCGGGTGGCGTATTTACGAATCCTACTATTGTCACGCCAAGACCCGCCCTTCAATAGCATTCACACACTACTATTGGCCAGGCGTCCATGCTTACGCAAGGTAACATAACCCGATCTGTTCAGGTCCTATCTCCTGACCAATCGGCTATCCTAACATTAACCACTCGAGGTCAATGCCTAACCCCAACCAATCGAGCTGCTTCATAGGGCGTGGCTGTAGTAGGATTCGTAAATATGCAACGTTAGTACCGCTCCCATTCTCTGTTCTTTCTCTAGCTTGCTCCACCGCTTTGTTTTATCTAACGTTAACGGCGCTCCACATAGCGCTCTAGGATAGTGTAGCAGTAGCTGTTGTTATAGCAACAAAAGACACTCTCGGCTGCTTTTTGGAGCCAAAACGCTGCCAGCTTCTTCTTTTTTTTTTTACTACAAAAGCTCCCTAGTCAACTTTCTCTTGTAAAAAAATATATTTTGTGGCTGGGTTGGTTCAGTGGGTAGAGCAGGCGCACATGTACTGAGATGTTTAGTGTATGTCTCGACGCAGAGGTCCAGGGTTCGAATCCGACCTGTTTCCTACATGTCTTCCCACTCCCTCTTACCTTGCTGTCCTATCAAATAAAGGCAGAAAAAGCCCAAAAAATAATCTTAAAAAAATAAATACGCCAAATTTACAGAAAGAAAAGGTGTGATCAGATGTGGATTATTATCAGGATTATAATTTTAAGGCTTGTTGCTGGAACTATTTTGGGGTATAAAAACACACCCATTCATGTGCTGCACATTTTTTTGCAACTGCATATTCTGTTATTGTGCAGGACCTTCGCCTATGTCGTTGTTGCAAGATACATGCCTATTTTACCATTGTAGCCCATATAAGTGTCAGACTTAGCTGCATTCACTTAAATATATTATATTACCAGATACCTGCTAAAGCTCAACAAAGTATGCTAACATATGCATATGTTAGTATATGTTAGCATATGTATGCTAACAGCGTGATCATTTTGATGTCAATGTTCTCCAGGGCTGCACAATACGAGGAAAATATGCTATATGCAATATTGCTGTTGAATATCGCGATGACGATATTAACGGTGCCCGCGATAAATTAACGGATATTAAAGTGTACTCAGATCTGCCTTTCTGCTGCTTTCAGTATTCTGCTATTCTGCACGATGTATTGTGCAGCCCTAGTTCTCATCACTAGGTTTCTTTGAATTTCAATGTCCCCAAGGCGTTTTACATTTCCTTAACAATGGCCATATGTCATTCACCTAATTGCATTTGGAAAAAGCGAGGTTTTTTTACTTCAGTGCTTCAGGGCATTGAGGGCATACCTGTTAGGCTGCTCCTGTCGGTGCCGTACAGCTGGACCGGAGACAGTTTCTCAGTCTTGGGAATGAGGAGGGCTGTGCCGGTGTGTGTGGAGCCGTGGCTGAGCAGGGCCGACACCGCCGAGCCTCTGGAGGTGCTGACGTGGGGGCCGCTGTGACCCAGGGGGGCACTCTGGCTGTGCCGAGGAGTCAACACTGGGATCCCTGCAGGCCAAGCAGCGCCATGCTGCAGCTGCGATGAAGCTTCTCCAACACGCGTGCTGCTGCTTGACTGCTGAACAACACACAATCTATACTTAGAAGCAGAACTGGGCGATATGGAGAACATTAAATATCCCGATATTTTTTATCAAAGAAAATTAAATTTAAAATGATGTTTTTCTTCAAAATTTCTTTCTGGCAAAATGTGCTAGCTTGATAAAACTTTAAAGGAATAGTTCAACATTTGGGGAAATGCGCTTATTTGCTTTCTTGCAGAGAGTTCTTGACGAAAGATTTATATCATTCTCACATCCGTACACTGAATATAAAGCTAGAGCCAGCAGCCAGGCAATCTAGGAATCCAACAGCCAATATTTCTGGGGTTCCAGTGTAGAAAGCGGATATCTGCTCAATGGATAACGGATAACAGGACCAAGATTTCCACAGCTGGGTGCTAGTCATTGTTTACAGTCAGTCAATACTTTTTGTAAATGTTTTCGGTCCAGACAACATTGTGGCTAATCTCTGTAAACAGATATCTGCATATGAATGCAGATACATTTTTAAAAAAAGCTTAAAGACTAAATTGCTGTCAGACGGTAGCCAATGGGTTCCAAGATTACATTTCGGCAAATGCGTTCCGCCTCTTTTGCTCTCCACATGGACTGTTTATCCGCATGCAACCAAAGCCTGCTCAAACGTGATTGGTCAATACTACTGGGACTACAAACGGACTACAAACGGAAACCAGAACGCTTCCCGTTGCCTACAGATTCTGCAGATATCTATCATATGCAGATATCTGTTAATAGAGATTAGCAGCCGGTTGGCTTAGTTTAGCACAAAGACAGAAAACAAGGGGAAACAGCTAGCCTGGCTCTGTCTGAAGGTAAACAAATCCACCCACTGGCACCTCTAATGCTCACTAGCTAACTCAAGTCTTTCACGTTTATTTAATCCGTCCAAAAAACAGACAGAGGAAGTGATTGCTCCCAGAAATTGGTTGGCACACAAAGGCACAGTGTGTTGTTTTTGCGTTTTGGTTTTTGTACAAGCCAGTTAGCAACACAAATGAACACTACTCTTGTGATACTAAAGGACAGGCTCACCGAGGAGCTGGGAGATGATGACCTCCGACCTTTGGCTGGCATTAGAGTAGTATCAAAGCCTAGAGATGGCTTCCCTGAAAGCACAAAAAGCAATAGTCATTGGATTGATTTTATTCAAACAGAAACATGATCCCATTCTTTTTTTTTTTCAATAACCGCTTTTTAACAACTGATAGATAGATAGATAGATAGATAAATAGATAGATAGATAGATAGATAGATAGATAGATAGATAGATAGATAGATAGATAGATAGATAGATGATAGATAGATAGATAGATAGATAGATAGATAGATAGATAGATAGATAGATGATAGATAGATAGATAGATAGATAGATAGATAGATAGATAGATAGATAGATAGATAGATAGATAGATAGATGATAGATAGATAGATAGATAGATAGATGATAGATAGATAGATAGATAGATAGATAGATAGATAGATAGATAGATAGATAGATAGATGATAGATAGATAGATAGATGATAGATAGATAGATAGATAGATAGATGATAGATAGATAGATAGATAGATGATAGATAGATAGATAGATAGATAGATGATAGATAGATAGATAGATAGATGATAGATAGATAGATAGATAGATAGATAGATAGATAGATAGATAGATAGATAGATAGATAGATAGATAGATAGATAGATAGATAGATGATAGAGAGATAGAACAAGGGACACAACCAGTGGTGGAAGAAGTATTCAGATCCTTTACTTAAGTAAAAGTACTAATACCACACTGTAAAAACACTCTGTTATAAGTAAAAGTCTTGCATTGAAAATGATATTCAAGTAAAAGTATGTGCGTATCATCAGGAAAATGTACTTCAAAGTAAAAGTACTCAATGCAGAAAAATCCTCCCATTTTAGAAACTGGAAATGATCAATGAAGTGTTTAATGGTCTAATCATTTCAGCTGGACTTGTAGGCTGTTATATTGTTGAGTAGCTTAATTTATAATAAAACATCATATTTTATAAACTACATGTGTTTTGTGTGCAAAAATCCTAATCTGTAAAGTAACTAGTAACTAAAGATGTCAGATTAATGTAGTGGAGTAAAAAGTACAATATTTCTCTCTGAGATGTAGTGGAGTAGAAGTAGAAAGTGGCATGAAAAGAAAAGACTCTAGTAAAGTACAAGTACCTCAAATTTGTAATAAAGTATAGTACTTGAGTAAATGTACTTAGTTACATTCCACCACTGGACAGAAGTGACTCACGTTCGCGGGCACTGGAGGAGAGCAGCTTAGCCAGGCAGCTAGTGGGTGTGGGTGGCGTTGACGGGGGGCCAGACAGAGCCACAGAGGAACAGACTGTCCTCGCTCCTCCTGTCTTCTGCTTGTGCTTCCCTCTGAGCCCTGTAACAGCCACCTGCTCGGGGACTGAGAAGCAGTGGGCCGCAGTGACCGAGGGCAGCGCTGCGTGGGCCGGGTCAGACACAGCGGCCGGGTAACTGAGAGAGTGGCAGGGAGTCTGGGGGTATGTGTCCCCTGTGTGAGAGTAACCATGAGCCTGGTACACAGAGCCCTGGGCCCCCATGGTGGAGGCGGTGTGAGTGATGACAGTGGGGGTCACGCTGGTCGTCGTGTAGTAGCCAAACTTATGGCAGGGTGGCGGGTACAGGAAAGGGATACTTGAAGAGGCCGGCTGCTCGATGCCGGTGGTGAATGCTATAGAAACAGGTGGAGCAGGGTATGACTGGTGTCCATATGGCATGGCCCCTGATATGATGCTAGATGTGTGGTATTCACCGCAACCCTGGCCCGGCCCGGTCTGGTCTGGCCGGGTACTGGATGAGGAGGGCTGAGGCAAATTGTCAGATGACAGATTGGGCTGGAAAAGAAAAATTCAATCTATTTTACTAATTAACTAGGGGTGTAAATGACGATATACACGATATTACTTGCGATAAATAAACAGCTATTGAAGTTTACTCAGTTCTGCCTTTCTGCTGCTTTGCAACATTGCAACAGACGAAAGGAAAACCTTTCCAACATTCTTTTATTGAACAAATTAAACATTGACTTGAATATTAAAGGCAGCACTAAAACATTACATTATAATGTAATGTTTACATGTTACATTTTAAAGTGCACTTCTCTGCTGATATTTTCTTTCAACTAACACAAAAAATCTCCAATTGTCTTCTGCGATATGTCGCAGCCTTTCGCGATGTGTCAATTGTGGCAGCTGATATTGCGATGACGATAAAAAAAATAAAAATAAAGATATATTGTGCACCCGTTATATCACAATACCCGTTATATCACAATACGATATTATATCAATTCTTACGACAACAGTACATTTACTGATATCACAAAGTCTGCCACGATCTGATTTCGATTTGATTCAATTCAGGGGCCTGCGACCAATACGAGACGATGCATAAGCCCATTTAAAGCTATAGTGCGTAGTTTCTGTCGCCCCCATGAGGAATTCTAAGTAATGACAACAGAAATGTCGGCGCGTCCACATGATACAAGCCTTCCGTGATCGCACACCCCCTACCCCTCCTCTACACAGTTGCTAGTAGCCAAGGAGGAAACGGCGGATTAAAAAAACATGATGGACTCTTCAGAAGAGGTCATTATCTTCACTCGAGTTTCTGCGCGGGAAAGTCACCGGACGCCACAATCTCCTGAACATAGCCATACTGAGAAATACAGAGAGAGAGTTGTGTAGAGCCGATAGTCTCAGCTTTGTAGCAACCTATTAGGCAATGGCTTGAATGTAACGGACGTTCAAAAAGTTACACACTAAAGCTTTAACACAATCAGTTACATTTATATATATTTACAAAAGGCAACTAAAATATGATTTGACAATTTCATTACTACTCTCTTCCAGACATTTAAATGAAAAACAAACTGCAGCAGTACCTGAGCCAGCTGGGTGTCGAGAAGTAGCTGAGGAGTTGTTACCACGGGGGAGGGAAGTGGAGCAAACGCTGTGCTGGATGAGCTCTCAAAATAGCCACAGTCAGCAAAACCAATCTGCTCAGTGGGCTGGCCCCGGTAGTTCATAAAGATATCTGAGAAAAGCAAACACACACTGTTAATCAGACAGTCAGGTATAAGAAAAACTCAGGCTTTGATGCAGCTGGAAAGATGGAAATTGTTTCAGAAAATTACACTTAATCTTTATGATGGTGTGAAAATGATTACTCTTTGCAGCTCTATTTTTTCAGGTTCAGATTTAGAAGAAAAAAGAAAGACAATTCATTTTAAAATTAGACAATCTAGTATGTTATTTTTTGCCTCCTATAATGACATGACAAAAAGTACTAAATGCTTTCATTCTCTAACAGATATGGCTGAAAGTAGCCGGATTATTACTGTCAGTCTGCAGTTTAATATCACATTTCAGACATTCAAATAACAAAACAACAAAATAAAAGCACAGAGCCAAAACATCAAACGACGAGTCACCATCCAAAATGCAGTGAAGCACTCTCTACGTGGTGGTCATTCAAGGTATTTGCGTCGTATCTGTCAGGTCACATATTTTTGGAGCCATGCTGGCAACTGACTGTGCCAAGCTGCCATCTGCGATTAGGTTATGTACTTTCACATCTGACGGCACCGACTCCAAAGCAGGTTTTGACCAGTTGAGGAGACAAATATAACCTCACTTGCTTCAGTCAATGAAAGCTTGATTTCTGCTAATTGGAGCTATTGTTAACACACACATTAGTCAGAATCCAGCTTGATGAAACTCATGGCTGTGGAGCTCTCACAGACGCTTGCTAGCTCCCTGGATCTTGTGACCAAAAGAGAGACAGACAGCTGATCCCTCAGGACTCTGCCAGCACTGTGAGAACAAACAGCCACACACACACACAGCCATGCACAGCCACACACACACAGCCACACACACAGACACACATAGACAAACATAGACACACATAGACAGACAGACAGACAGACAGACAGTCAGACATACACACACACACACACACACACACACACACACACACACACACACACACACACACACACACACACACACACACACACACACACACACACACACACAGACAGACACACACACAGACAGACACAGACAGACAGTCACACACACACACACACACACACACACACACACAGGCAGGCAGACAGACACACATAGACAGACACAGACAGACATAGACAGACAGTCAGACAGACAGACAGACACACACACACAGATACACATAGCCAGACAGACAGACACACATAGACAGACACAGACAGACATACATAGACAGACAGACAGACAGACACACACACACACAGAGACAGACACACATAGCCACACACACACACACACACACACACACACACACACACACACACACACACACAGACAGACAGACACACATAGACAGACAGACACAGACAGACAGACATAGACAGACAGACATAGACAGACAGACAGACAGACACACACACACACACACACACACACACACACACACACACACACACACACACACACACACACACACACACACACACACACACACACACACACACACACACACACACATAGACAGACACAGACAGACATAGACAGACAGACAGACAGACAGACAGATAGACACACACACACACACACAGACACACACACACACACACACACACACACACACACACACACACACACACACACACACACACACACACACACACACACACACACACACACACACACACACACACAGACAGACAGACACAGACAGACAGACAGACAGACAGACAGACAGACAGACAGACACGACACACACACACACACACACACACACACACACACACACACACACACACACACACACACACACACACAGTATTACAGCAGTGGGCAGCAGGTTGTCTGTGGGTTACAAAGGCTGACTTGTAGCCACAGGGCTGCAGGATTGCTTCACTGAAAGTAACACAAAGGCCAAAGCAACCACAGCCACTGTGCCCCCGAGCAAGGAACTAAACTACGACCTGCTCTTCCGCTGTCTGTGTCTCCCTGCAGGATGGCAGTTTGGCAAGCAGCCTTGGGCGTAAAACTCTGGCCTCTCACAATTTAGAAAATTGATTAATTTAGAAATACAACTCAGGAATCATTGATGAGGGAATATTGTCGCACCAAAACATATTCAGATTTGATTGTGATTGTTTTGAAGGTTTACTTAAAGCTGCACTTACAGATTTTCTGGCCACTTGGAGCCAGTGGGAAACAAGCTTTAAACACAACACTGACATGGTATCACGTTACAAAGGTTCCCTGTGGAAGTTTGTAACCTTTGGTAGCGCCATGGAGCTGTTTTTCTATGAGTGGGTCCCTGTTTTATTTCTGTCGTACACAAGGACACTCATGCAGAGTCCAACCAACTATTATATCCATCCACTAGTCCACTGATCTACACGTGGCAGTGACACGCAGCAATAAATATCTTGCTCTTTAGATGCTAAATGTTTTACTATATTCACCAGCTAGTCCCTACAGTAACTGTGTCCGTCTGCTGTTTGGTGCTGGGCAGGTAGTGTACAGTGGATTTATCAGAGTTTGTTGACTCAACACAGATGCCTGCTGTGGCCGAAAACGACACTTACGAAAGCAATGAGAGTCAACCAAAACAGTTTAAGGGATAGTTTGGATGTTTTGTGTTGTATGAGCTACGTATCCACAGCGAGTGTATAACCTACAGTAGATGGTTTGGAGAAGCAGACACAGAAGCAAAGCAAAGTACTGCTGTGGACGGGGGAAGCAGCTAAACGTATTTCAGCCTCCTAAAAAAAGTTCCACCTAAAAAAAATCAATATCATTTTAGGTGTATACTACATTTTGAACATTTCGCTTTACCTTGCCGCCAAACAGCCCCGTTAAAGTGTATGCAGGGGGAACTCAAGCCGTTATCTATGCTCTCGTCAAAGCCACCAGACTCCATTGACAAAAATGTAATGTTCTTAATATAGCGTACACTTAAACTGATATAGATTTTTTTTTAGGTGGGCCTTTTTTCAGGTGGCTGAAATATGTTTAGCTGCTACCCACCTCCACATCAGTACATTGCTTAGCGTCTGTGCCTTTATTCCTGCCTGTTTCTCCAAACTGGGGCCGTGCCAACTAGAGGATGGATATCCGACCCAGGCCCGACGGGACCCGCCGGGCCTGGCTGGGTTCGGACAGATATTTAGAAATGATGTTCGGGTTCGGGTCGGGCTCGGGCACATCAGCGCGATAAGGCATTAAACATTTTAAATTTAAAAAAGCTTATTATGTAGGTAGCCTACTGCGCGCCTGTGTTAACGTGCGCTTGTTGCCCCGTGTGCGCTAATGCGCTCATCGGTTGACATTTCCGAATGCCTTCCTACAGTTGCTTAATAAAAGCGGGCTTTCCACACAAACAAACGTACACGTGTCATTAGTGTGAGAAGAAAATTAGATTTTAACTGTGTCGTGTAATGCCTGTCGGGCTCGGGACGGGTTCGGTTACTGCTCTGTTGGACGCGGGCCGGGCTCGGACAGAAAAATGTGTCCCGATCCGCACTCTAGTGCCAGCTGCTATTTTTTTTGGCAATGGAGTCTGGTGGCTTTGATGAGAGCATCGACAAAAGCTTCAGGTCCCCCTGCATAAACTTAAACAGGGCTGTTTGACGGCAGGGTACAGCGTTGAAAATATTCTAACTGTAGTGTACAAACTTTTAGGAGGCTAAATTATGTTTAGCTGCTGCCCCCGTCCAAAGCAGTACTTTGCTAAGCTTCCGTCGCGGTACTCCTGCCTGCTTCTCCAAACTGGGGGCGTGCCGACTGCCATCTACTGTAGCTAATACACTGACTGTGGAGAAGTAGCTCATACAATCCCATGTCAAAACATCTGAACTATACCTTTAAGTTGTGTGCTGAAAGACGCTAAACCGCCTCATAGAGCTGAGTGGGACTGCAGGGTCGGGTGATTATTTCACTACGAGCGACCCCTTTCACATTGCACCTATTCATTTGATCCATTGTTTTAATGAAAATATTGATTATAGCTGCTTTAATTCATAATCATAATTACTTGCAGGAGCATGTATCTGCATCTAACGGTAAACCTCATCTTCCACTTCCCCATTCTCACGGCTCAACTCTGCCGCTGACCCCCCTCTAACCTCCGAGGAACAAATAACATACTGCAGACGCAGCACATAAACAAAGGAGTGGCACTTGAGAACAGAATTTTGGACGCATCAACGACACATAACAAATGCAATGTGAAAGAAATCCCTGCATTAAGCAATTTAATCTTAAATTCAGATTTAAAGACCTAATACGAGAATACATTTTTGCAGTGTATCTGAGTGGGAAAATATGGATCAGGATAAGGGCCTAGGATTGTGGCTTGTCAGAAATGTAGACAGAATTACTGACTTTAAAACCTCTCATCAGGATCAGTTCAGATGTCTTAGCTAGCAAATATATTTTTTTCCGCACCAAATCAAGCACACATGTACCACATTGTCAGACAGACAGTACCTGGTATATCCATGAAATCCTCCAGGTTGGGCTGCAGTGGAGTCAGGCCTGGTTGGATTATATCTGCATTGCTTGTGTACGCTGAGGAAGAAGAGAATATAATATCAAACATGAGAGAGAGAAATGTGAGTGAGTGCATCTTTTAATGTGTCTGCCTTATTGCGTGTGTGCTTTCTTTCATCATAGGGAATTTTCCTTATTTTTAGGGTGAGTCCCTTTGGCCGACTTGCCCATCAGCCAAGAAAGCAAATAAGTATATTTCCCAAAACGTCAAGTTTCATTTTAAATTCACTCATGACTAATTAAGTAACAATCAAATGTAAAATATTGTTGAATCTTGATTGGTGCGTAGAAGTATTTCACGTCACATTTTTCCATGGAGTCCATGTCAAACCAGTGACAAGAGCATAGACAAAAAAAATAAAACAGTTCAAACTTTGTACGCAAATGTTGCGTTCATGTAGGACCATAGTAACACTCAGAGTAAAATTGAGGAAATAGGTTTTCAGGCCCTTTAAAACATTGGACGCATCTTTCGCTATATTACGTTATATATATCATATAAATACACATATAGTTGATCTATCCTTAAGTCTGTCCTCTGGGCTCCTGCTCATGGTAGAGATGGCATGAAGCTACATTTCATGAGTTATATCATATAAATCTAAATAAAGTACTTCTTTTCAGCCAAATGATAAATGCACAATACAAAGGAAGACAAGTTTTTGATCTCGTCAGGCAACTCACAGGTCACAAGTAACAGGTCATAAGTCACAGGTCATAAGTCCATCCTTATTTTTTTTTTCAACACTTCTAATGATTTGACACTGGTTTGACACCAGTGCAAAGTCACAGCTGAGAGTCCCTCTGAATGACTACTCACTGTCGAGTCGGTCACCAGCCCAGGGACAAGGCTTTTGCGTCATGGTGAACAGGGTGTCGGAGATGTCGGACAGAAGGCAGTCCAGGTCAAACATGTGGACCTCCACCGGCGCAGCCTCAGGCTCCTGGTACATCTGATTGGACCATTTCTCCAGCTTGGCCTGGCAGATCTGACCCTGGAGCACATCAGCCAGAAATCCAAACTTAGGAACAGCTTCTAGTGACAAGTCAATTTCAGATCTATTAATCAGAGGGCAAGTGATGTATCGATGCAGTTTGGTTCTGTCCAGTTACTGGTTTGTTGCACTGAGAAATGCATGTTAACACAAGCTAAAGCTTTATAATATAGTTAGATACGCCTCCAATAAGTTGTTATACATGTCATATACAAAATCAAATTAGCCTTAAAAAATATGACAATGCCAACTCACTAAAACACAATTTACTGTACATCCACTCACACAAAAAAAAAAAAAAACAGGTATAACAGCTGTCCTCCACTCTTACATCTAGTGTCTAGACATGAAACACCATTTTCCAAGTGCCCATTCTCTACTTAAAACCCAGTAAAACACTCACAGAAAATGAAGCTCCAGGACCGGTCCTTTTCCCTCTGTTTGAGCTGCTATGCCTCACCCTCTTCTTGTCTTTACCCTCCACTTCTAAGTCTGACACCCCATTTATAGGGAAGTCCAGACTGAGCCGGAAACGTTTTGATTACGTCTAAGCACACGACATCCCATTTTGTAATTTATTCATTTACCTCTCAATTTGTCATCTTTGAGGAAGAATATGTGTAAAGTGTGTGCAAGTAGAAATGAGGTAAGATTGTTGTGTGTGTATATTGTGTGTGTGTGTGTGTGTGTGTGTGTGTGTGTGTGTGTGTGTGTCTGTGTGTGTATATACAGTGCATGATGAAAAAGCAGTTTTGACATATTGTTCAAAAACACTAGCCTCCTACAGTTTATCATTATGTCAGCTTCGTTCCTTTCTTTACTGTGATGTCTCACCGTTCAGCAAAAACCAGCAGCCTTTTGTCCCTGACCTAATTCTGGCTTTACTCACGTGCAGGCAAACAGGAAGATCTGAGGGCCCCTGCCGACACAACTTGCTGCTGCCTCAGACTCGCCAAAGAAATAAAACATACACACATGCATATCCATCACTTCCGATCGACATTATTTATACTTTTTTAAGGCCTTTCCTGCAACGAGGTGGTACATTACATTACATTTATCTTCAAGTGAAATGATAAAATCAAATGTGCAAAAAATGACATGAGATGAAACTGAATGACATAAACAGAGATTATTATGATATGAATATGATTTTTATGGCAAACGTATCGTCCTTTTGTCTTGAGTCAAGCTATTCCCTTTCACATACAGAGCGTAGTGACTCTACGAGACTGTACTAAATGTAATATGCTCAAAGAGACAATGCTAACATGCTGATGTTCAACAGGCAATATTTACCAGGTTGGCCATCTTAGCGTTAGCATGCTTACATTTGCTAATTAGCACTTAATACAAGTACAGCGAAGGTTGAAGGGAATGTCATCATTTGACTACTTGAAATTTGGACTTGATAATGGCTCTAGAGGAAAAAGCTGTGCATCACTGAAGTCACTGGAGTTGATCCTCTGTGGGTGGGTTAGCTCAGTTGGTAGAGGAGGCACACACACATATATATAGAGGTTTACTCCTCAACGCAGCGGCTGCGGGTTCGACACCGATCTGTGGCCCTTTGCTGCATCTCATTCCCTCTCTCCCCTTTCATGTCTTCAACTGTCCTGTGGAATTAAAGGCCTAAAATGCCCCAAAAAACAACCTTTAAAAAAATAAAATTATCCTCTAGGGAGTTTGAATGTCTGTAAAAAAACATTTGTGGCATCCACCCAATAGTTGTTATATTTCAGTCTGTCTGTCCAAGGGTCACACCACTTGCGTGGCTAAAAATCTACAGTATGTTTATATTCTAAATCAAAGTAGACTTCTCATAGGTTGGACAGTCCACTCCCCCTGTTGAAGCCCCGTTATTTATGACTTGATTTGGTAACGTTGTTTCCCTCAGAATGACATTGAGTTTTCACACACGCACTGACAGTACAGCGTGTCATTTGTGTCTTGGAATATGATGGCCTACACAAATCAGATTGTTCAAGATTTTGGGAAGAGAATGGAGCTGAGGCTAAAATCATATAGTCGATTCAATTTTATATCGGGGCGTTTAGAGCTGTAACCTGTTATAAAATATAGGAAATAAACACTAACTTTACAGAAACAACCCCTGGGTTTTACTTAGAGATGTTCCGATACCGATACTGATATCGGCTCCGATACTGCCTAAAACGCTGGTAACGGGAAGTACTGGAGTTTATGCACCGATCTGATACCACGTAATAAAGCCCTACAGAAAAAATATGTTAGCTTATTTATGTTCTTTTTCCATTATAACTGACTGTCAAACTGCAGAATAAAAGAAAGTTCTGTGGCATTCATGTTTCACAAAGAGTTTAACCTGAGCCAGACCGACAACAAAGATAGAAATAATATCACATCCATACAGGGATAGTAGTATACAGCTGTTATACATCATATCATCCATACAGGGATAGTAGTATACAGCTGTTATACATCCTATCATCCATACAGGGATAGTAGTATACAGCTGTTATACATCATATCATCCATACAGGGATAGTAGTATACAGCTGTTATACATCATATCATCCATACAGGGATAGTAGTATACAGCTGTTATACATCATATCATCCATACAGGGATAGTAGTATACAGCTGTTATACATCATATCATCCATACAGGGATAGTAGTATACAGCTGTTATACATCATATCATCCATACAGGGATAGTAGTATACAGCTGTTATACATCATATCATCCATACAGGGATAGTAGTATACAGCTGTTATACATCATATCATCCATACAGAGATAGTAGTATACAGCTGTTATACATCATATCATCCATACAGAGATAGTAGTATACAGCTGTTATACATCATATCATCCATACAGGGATAGTAGTATACAGCTGTTATACATCATATCATCCATACAGGGATAGTAGTATACAGCTGTTATACATCATATCATCCATACAGGGATAATTGTATACAGCTGTTATACATCATATCATCCATACAGGGATAGTAGTATACAGCTGTTATACATGATATCATCTATACAGGGATAGTAGTATACAGCTGTTATACATCATATCATCTATACAGGGATAGTAGTATACAGCTGTTATACATCATATCATCCATACAGGGATAGTAGTATACAGCTGTTATACATCATATCATCCATACAGGGATAGTAGTATACAGCTGTTATACATCATATCATCCATACAGGGATAGTAGTATACAGCTGTTATACATCATATCATCCATACAGGGATAGTAGTATACAGATGTTATACATCATATCATCTATACAGGGATAGTAGTATACAGCTGTTATACATCATATCATCCATACAGGGATAGTAGTATACAGCTGTTATACATCATATCATCCATACAGGGATAGTAGTATACAGCTGTTATACATCATATCATCCATACAGGGATAGTAGTATACAGCTGTTATACATCATATCATCCATACAGGGATAGTAGTATACAGCTGTTATACATCATATCATCCATACAGGGATAGTAGTATACAGCTGTTATACATCATATCATCCATACAGGGATAGTAGTATACAGATGTTATACATCATATCATCTATACAGGGATAGTAGTATACAGTTGTTAAAACATAATAAAATATATGACACACTGGTATCGGATCGGTACCGGCCGATACGCAAGTTCAGGTATCAGAATCGGTATCGGGAAGCAAAAAATGGTATCAGACCATCTCTAGTTTTACTGCGGTGTTTTTTTATTCCCAGCCACTATATGTAATCTGTTAAGAGAAAGGCAAGATAAGGCTTTGGGAAGCAGGAGCATAAAGAGCTGGTTTAGTGATCTTTGACCTGGCAACTTGGTGCCAATATGTGCCCTTTGAAGTGCCGCACAATACATCAACACAGTCAAATATTACCTCTGACCTGAGTTCATAGCTGGGCTTCCAATGACACAGTGAATCTGAGAGAGAATAAAAGCAGAAGGATGACGATGCCAAAGGTGGAAGAGGCAATAGTGGGATGAGACAGCTGCACAGTGTTCACTAGGGTTGGGGGGGGGGGGGGGGAAGAAAATAAAAAATCGTATGTGTTGTGATTTCTGTTCCTCAGAATCTATATTTTTAATCATTTTTTTTATTTTTTGGGGGGGGGCTTTTTCCCCTTTATTTTAGAGTGACAGTGGATAGAAAGGAAAGGTGGGAGAGAGATGGGGGATGACACGCAGCAAAGGGCCGCAGGTCGGATTCGAATCTGGGCCGCTGTAAAGGACTCAGCCTACACAGGGTGCACGTTCTTACTGGGTGAGCTAGAAGTCCCCCCTAATTTATTTATTTTTTTACCAGTGATTCACCTAAATATGTTCTGTTTATACGGTACCGCCCACGGCGAATACATCATATCTGTTTCCAGCCAAACAGAGCGAAAGCAGAAAAATCTGAAAATCCATGTTATGTTCTTCTTTACAAATGAAAGAAAAATAAATGACTGACTGACTGACTGACGTGTGATGTGCATTCTTTTGAGGAAACAATCAGTTTTTTAGAAATGTCTCATGATATATTGTCTCTAGAAGTGTGTTATTCAACTTTTGTTTTTGTTAAAGAAGAAAAAGAAAATCACAATACAAATTGAATCGGCACCCATGAATCGTCCCAGCCCGAGTGGGCACATGTTACATTCTCATGTGAATACTATCATGAATGAAGTGCCTCCCTCTCTTTGCCATCCTCCTACTTCTCCTGTTTTCCTCCTGATCTTTTGTGTGTCTGGCCACAGTGACGTCACACTCGCTGCCCCTCCGCTACTCAACTTTTACGAAGCGCTGCTGGAAGTAGGTCACATTTGATTAAATTATGTAGCTATTTCACTTGTGTCAATTGCCTACAAATGCCGGGCCAATGACGCAAGTTGCTTTGCACGTTTCTCTTTCTTTTTTTATCATCCTCTCTTTTCATTTCTAGTCAAACCAAGGTAGGCCAAATCCACGTGCTACACAGAGCTACATGGAGGACTCTGATGCTCATATGTTGAGCTGCAACTGCATTCAAAAGTCAACAATGCTAGCAAGTCACCAACACCAACACGCACACTGCAGCCTGGCTCAATCAGCCAACTTCAGTTTTCAGGGCTCAAAATAAATGTTTGTCTACATTGGTGTTATTCCAAAACGTATAGAAAGAGACAGAATAATATTAAAGCAGAGCTTTGTCATACCTCTTGTAGCATTGATAGAATATCATCCTTCTTTTTCTGAAGCTGTAAAAGAAAAGAACAGTGTGTAGTTTGTTTGTGTCACAAGATTCTACAGCCATGCCACCTTAGTTTAGCATGTTAGCATCTTAAAAAAGGTATTATAAACAATTCATCATGAGGTGAACATGAATGTCTGTACCAAATGTTTGTTAATTTGTTAATCTAATCCAGGTGTAGAGATATTTGTTAGGATAAGTGAAAACTTTGACCTGCTGGTAGTGCTAATAGAAACATCCAGTAAGGGGATCTCCGGGTTCTCCTGAAGTCATTAGAATTTATCTTCTAGGGACCTTGAATACATACATATATATATACATATATATATATAATGTCGAACTACAGCGGAGGGCTCGGTAGGCGGTTCACGGCGACGCAGAGGGGCCTGCGGTGGTACGCCGTCAATTCGACGCAGAAGCATAAAACAGCCTTCAGTGCTCGCCGCAGTGGCCGCAGGTTCGATTCTTACCTGCGGCCTTTTGCTGCTTGTCGTTCCTCCTCTCTCTCCCCTTTCACGTCTAAACTGTCCTCTCAAATAAAAATGCCCCAAGAAAAAACTTCTAAAAAAAGATGAACCTGCATGTGGATCTAGCTGAAAAGGTCAGGGAGTCAAGTGGGATTTATCCTCTGGGGACCGTGAATGTCTCTATAAAATGTAGGCCAATTTGTTGAGATATTTCAATCCGGACCAACCACCAGACCAACACTGCCACCCACAGAGTTATGCCGCTAAAACGGCAAACAATATACAAAAGATGAAATATGTGTTCTGTAAAGAATGAGTGCTCACCCTCTTCTTGTAGTAAATCCTCCACTTGTGATACTCCTTGATCACCACCTCGATCCTTCGCTTCCAGTAGCTGCCCTCTAAGACAATTGCCTGTTGACATGATGCAGAAACACCAAGTATAAGACTTGCATGCCCAACCTCATCAGTGTACAAAACAAGACTCAAAACTCAGTAATATAAACATGAAGGTTTTATTAACGGTATTTGAAATAATGTGGCGATAGAGCTCAAAATGTTCAAGATCATTACCGACAGCAATACCTTGACTTCCATACCAGTTCCTGAATGATACTTTTTTCGATACCAATTTTATAAAATCCATTTTAACAAAAAGAAATGACGTTACGGCACAAATCTTTTTATGTATTTTTCAGCTCCTACTACGCGAGTCCCGTCTCTGTGTGTAAAGTAGAGTTTTTCCTGCGTGTCTCTACGACGTGTATCGTTAGACAGCCATTCACCAGCATTATTAGATCTTGGTAGAAGCACGCTGCATGCTTATTGGCTCACTGACGATGATGAGATTTGCTCCTTTGGTATTGAAATTCGGTTTTGAATGACGAGGCATTTTTTCGATACTCGATACTTAGGAGGCAATTTGGTCGGTGCCTAAAAATGATCAAATTGGAGGGCGCCCAGATAGCTCAGTTGGTAGAGAGGACACCCATATATAGAGGTTTACTCCTCGACGCAGCGGGGCCCGGGTTCGACCCCGACCTGCAGCCTTTTGCTGCATGTCATTCCCCCTCTCTCTCTCTAAAATGCCCCAAAAATGATCTTTAAAAAAAAGTATTGTATTCGGTACCCAATGCTGTGTGTCAATGACAAATGAAGCCAGCTTGTGCTTCAACAGCTCGATTTGATAAGCATTCCCCTGTAACCCAAATCACTCACTTCAGGCTTTCGATGTGCATCTGCCTCCGAGCCCTCCAGCGGTGTGACAAAGCCACACACTGGGTTCTTCCTCTTCTCCACATCTAAACACAGCAGATACAGAGCAACAACGTCAACAGGTTTCTGGCCGTTTGAACAGAAAATCTATATGTTTTACTTTACTATGATGTCTTCATGTTTGACTCCTCATTTATGTTCAGTCACTTAGTTGTTCTTCACCTTGGATGTGTCTTAACAATTTCTGTTGCATTCAAGACTAATGTATCTTCATTAACAGTGGAGAGGTTTTAAAGATTATCTAGGCAGCAGAGAGAGGAGGTGAAGAGTGGTGGACTCACACTGGATGAACCAAGCTCTCCAGATCGCATTGTTCAGACGGATCTTATCCCTCCACAGCAACCGCAGACCCTTAAAAGACTTCCACTTGGGAGAGACTATCTTACCACTGCAAACAAAACACACGATCAATCTAAAAAATATACAATTTGGGTATGGAAAAAGGGTGATGTTCAATGTACTAATGAAAGAGGGACAGACAGACGTGCAGAAATGACTAGATTACTGAGATACTAGAGAAGTGTGGGGGGGGAACACATACGCAACTAACAGAGCCATTGTTCATTTTACAGAATAGAGCAGTATGAATTCTACATGAAGTGGATTACAGAGTACACACCGATGCACCAATGTTTATCAAATCAGGATTCATGAAACGTAAAGACCTTGTTGAATTACAGACTTTGTTGGGTAGATTATTACCAGAAAATATACCAAAAAAAATTGTTTTTAGTTCAGAAAAATGAGGATCATAGATGGTAATTTAATTTGAAATATGCACAAACAACTTTAGAGCAAATGTGTATTTCAGTATGTGGTGTCAAACGGTGGAATTCCTTGGATAATGATTTCAAGGGTAATATTAATATCTTTCAGCAATAATGTAATATAGCAAATCATTTATGGTTCGATTATAAAATGTGTCTGTTTCCATGAGCGGAACAAAAACAATGGGAAGTGAAGATCGGATCAGGGCTGCAACTAACGACTACATTTGCACGCTAGATAAATCTGTAGATTAATTTCTTGATTAATGGATTAGTTGTGTGGTCTATAAAATGTCAGAAAATGGTGGGAAAAAATGTGTGTGTACTTCCCAAAGCCCAAGATGACATCGTCAAATGTCTTGTTTTGTCCACAACTCAAAAATATTCAGTTTACTGTCAGAGGAGTGAAGAAACCAGAAAATATTCACATTTAAGAAGCTGGAATCAGAGATTTGTTTTGTTTTTGTTTTTTCATAAAAAAAAGCAACTAATCAATTATCAAAATAGTTAGCGATTAATTCAATAGTTGACAACTAACTGATTCATCTTTGCAGCTCAACTAGATACTCTTTAGATGGAAGTTGACACGGTGGAAAATGTGTTCAGTAGCCCCACCGCCTCACCCGTTGGAAATCTGTCCTGATTTTGACTAATAGTACCCAATCAGCTTTTTCCCCAAGCACACTGTCAGGCTGTTTGCACGTTTCCCAGTGTCCCTCAGCCCGCCGAGTGCTGAGAGAGGGCCTCCTAATTTCAGGTGCTCAGGGCGTTGCTAGGAAGCCTGGGGAATCATTTTCAACATGCTTTTAATGGAGTGAAAAACGCTGCATGTCACACACTGTCACAACAGCACAGACGGCAAATTACGGGAAACACTTATTAGGAGAAGAACCAATTAACACCAGTCTGGTTAATGATAAATACTGTGCAGCAGGGCAGTACTTGGCACTACCACAGTCTCCTTGCTACACATAATACTGTACATTACTTTCCATGTGACACTTAGATAAATAAAAACCACAGTACAGAGTTTATATTTTTTTGAGTTCTTCATGCCCTTAATGTGAAAGTCCTACATGGAAATGTAAGTATTGTGGTCTGTTGTACTGTACTGGTAACCACGCCTGGCTTAGGGTTTATTGTGCAAGTATCATCTATAAAAAAATAAAAATAAAAAAAAATACCAAATTGGCACAGTTTCAGGAAAAACATCTTCTTTAGAACAAAGGTTGATGGCAGCTCTTAAGAACACGTTAAAACAGGGCTAAAGTTATACTTTCTCAAGCACACTTTTTTTTAAATCAGAAAAAAACAAATCAAGTTAAGAAAAAAAAACAAAAAAAACATGCTTGTTCTTTGACATAATCAGTGGAAAACAATAAAATACCCATTTGGATGTTATGACTCACAATTGACAAGGTCTGTGTGTAATGAATTAAAATAATGAACACTTAACCTAAAATACGCATGGTGTGAAGTATAGCCAGGGGCATCATTACAGGTTATTTTTCCTTTCCCCTCAGTTACACTGCAACCTTTCCAATGCTGCCAACTAGAATCAAAGTCCAGTTTTCAGTGAAGATTTTCCAAGCGGTTGCACAAGAGACAGCAAAATCCCTCTTCCAACACTCACATAACAACCCAACCCCTAACTAACTAACTAACTAAAAAGCGAAACCTGTTGAAACAGATATTTTTATGTGGAGCTCTTGGTGTATACAATGAGTGGCTCATAAAACATGTAAATGATGAGCTACAGAGGGAGATCACTGCAGAGGGAAAGAAATATGAATTATAGCCTGCAGGTTCAATATTTACTATTAACTTGTACTTTATAATAACTCTAATTTAACTTTTTAATAATAGGAAAATGACTGGCTTCTAAGATTCCCACTTTCTCATGATGCAGGAGCGCTCAAGCAGCTTTCTTCCTGCAAATGAAAATGCTATCTGAAATGAAAGGGATAAACGTGGAAATAAAAAGGTGGTTCTACTAGACTAATTATAGAGAGGACATTTGCATATTTAAAAGATGAACTGCTCTGAGGTGGGTTTACCTCCTGTCTCTGACTAGCGTTAGACAATAGGGACCCACCTGTAGGCCAGGGACATGCAGTCAAACAGGCGGGTCAGAGTGGGGTCGATGCTCAGGCTCCCGGAGCTTTGCGGGCCGTACCGGTACGTCTGGCACCACGTCCTGTTCACCGTGTCGAAGTCATATCTCATTGACCCACCGCTGTTCCTCCCGCGCGGCGCGGAGTCGCTGTGGGGGGACGACACCATGAAGTGTCCGCTGTGGATGACCTGGGTGCAGGGGAAGGAGCCGGCGAACGGTCCGGTACTTGCCACCCGAGCCTCCGAGTCAGAATCTGAGGAGTCCTGGAGTTGGCTCTGTCCGGCAGAACAAACTCTACCTTTGCCCGCCATGGTGCGTTTACATTCAGTGTCGTGTCTGCCAAAACGGTTAACTTTCTCCTCAGCTGACTCCCCCTCCTCTTCTTCAGATATTCCAATACCTCCTGAAAGAAGTGCCGCTTGCTAACAGCACCGAGGTCCCTCATCTGTCAGCTGAGAGACAGCTGTCTCCCTCAACTCCACAGCTCTGGACAATATGCGTGGACTGTTGCGTAACAGCATACTATCATTGGGTCAACTTCCTATGGTGGTAAAGTCCTTCGTTCCACCAATCACTGAAGACGGTAATTATTAATAGACCAATCCTAAGAGGAAATATCTTTACTATTAAGGTCTATGAAATCCTCAAAAAATGACTTCATACCTAATATGTAATATTTTCAGGTTGGTCTTTTTATAAAGAGTAATGTAGAACAAAGATTCTTATAGCATATTAAAGTAAATATACATAGTAGGCTAGGATTAGCTAGGATACCATTTACATTTCAAGTAGCCAAATGTGCAAAGTTATTGACTACGTTAATACTGTGCTTGAAGCATAGGCTAACACATCTAAAAACAACAGTCAGGTGTCCATGTGGACATTGAAATATTTTCCCTGTTCATACTGGCCATTAAGACTTCCTCTCTTAATGTGCTTACTAGTGACAAAACCCACAGTCCTCGCTCTGTGTACAAATATATATTCCAATATCTAAACTGAATATGAGGCTTCAGCGGCATGACTTGGTAAATAAATAAAAGTATCTTTTAAAATCTTTATTACAAAATGCTACTATCCCCCAACTGCAGCTCAACAAAGAATCACTGTCTGGGCTTGGGGACACGCAAAGATTAAAAGAAACTTAATATGAAAAGGATCTTAATTTGGAAGACACTGTATTACTTTTGTGATAAATTATTAATTAATATACACAATGCTAGTTTGCATGGTACTACATTTGATCGAGTCTGGAGATGAGAACTAATTCAGTGGTGTGGAACTTATCCTTTCCTTTTTACTAGGGATGCACCGAATCCAGGATTCAGGGTCGGATTCGGCCAAATATTGGGCTTTTTGACGGGGTTCAGTTTCTGCCGAACCTTAGAATCGTTTTCCACCAAAATCCTACGCTGGTCGACGTAATGACGCCGCCGTTGATAACGGGAAGGTGTTTGCGTAGGTGGACCGTTCAATGCAGTAGGCTGTGAGAAAGTGAAAATGGAATTCGTGAGCAGAAAAAGTGTTGTTTGGCAGTACTTTCAGTCAAAAGGCGGCCATTCAAGTTGAGCTACATGTTCAATCTGCAATGCCGATGTCTCGTTGTGGCGAGGACCCTAAACAATACACAACATCGCCGCTGTTAAAACATCTGCGTATGAAACATCCGAAAGAATACGAGCTGAGCATGAAGGAATCTACAGACAGCAGCCAAAATGCAGCAACTTCAGGTACGGCAAAGGAAGGACAGTCACAGCTAAAAACTTGACAGTGCCTCTCCCGGGCTGCCTCCCTGAGTCTCCCTACAGTGGGAGCGGAGCGACCGAACGGCCAGCTACTGCTCATTAGCTAACGTTAGCTTTCTAATTTCACCCACCCAACATGCCGTCATCATACGCTGGTTAGCGAAAATTTGCCAACAAAATTGTCACTCATCTGGCGATAGCGATGTGCTTTGCTACCATGTGAAAAGAGTGTGTGAATTCAACATTAAGTTATTACATTTAACTATTTTAGAGGCTGTGGACGTTGTTTACTTCATTAATGTGTTTACTGTGTTAACGGACTGAGGATGGGAGTAGGATCCGGTATTCGGTTTCAGAGTCAGCGGAATCTGAACCAGTGGATTCAGTATTCGGCCGAACCACAAAAATCTGGATTCGGTGCATCCCTACTTTTTACTTTTACCCAAGATTAACAGAGAAATTTCAACGTAAGAGAACTGGCTTGATTTAAAGGAATAGTTCAGATATTTTGAAGTGGGGTTGTACGAGCTACTCAACCAGAGTTTCACCTACAGTAGATGGCGGTCGGCGTGCCCCCAGTTTGGAGAAGCAGACAAAGAGGACAGGCAAGAAAGTTAAGAAATGTACTGCTGTGTATGGGGGGGCAGAAGCTAAAACGTATTTTAGCCTCCTAAAAAAAGGACAAACCAAAAAAAAAAAAAAATTCAATGTCAATTCAAATAAAATCAATATTAGTTTAAGTGCACGCTATACTGAATTTAGAACATTTCCAGCGCTTTACCTTGCAGTCAAACAGCCCCGTTTACTCTGGGGGAACTGGAGCCACCAGACTCCATTGACAAAAGAATCATTTGACATCACTGAACACAGGAGCTGCTAGCCTACCGCTGAGGGATTGTTTTTTTTTTTTTTTTTTTTTTAGTTCCTTCTTTTTTTTCTTTAAAGCATTAAGAAATATTAAGCATTTTTTTCAATCCTTAGCTTACACTTAGTTTAATTTAGTCCTGAAACCCAGAAGTTAAAACTGTTAGTCTCAAATTAGGCTAAATCCATAAAGGGTTTAAAGTATTTTGCTGTGTTCTAATAAGTGCAATTTGGCTACTTCTGCAACTGAATTAACAACTGATGTAACTGACTGATATACTTGGCATAAAGAAATACATAAAATATGATATAATATGAAACAGTTTTATTGAACACTGATCTTTCATTTTCTCTATAGACATCCACATGTATACCATTCAAATACAGACTTCACATATTATAGTCTGACAGAGTCCGATCACTAGGAGTCAACATCAACTCCCTTGCTAAGCCAGCTAGAAGTAAGACTCCAGCTTTAAAACAAAGAAACTGTCCCATTTGTTGAAGTGAGGACTGATTGTGTAAACCGTTACATTTTGTGGAATTTTGGTTTCGAGTTTACATCTTGACAAGGTGCCCATTTATTGGCTTTAGGATAGCTGGACATTGACAAATACTGACTGGATCATATCATACCACTGCAGTTAAAACAGGAACTCTACAATTAAGAGACAATTCTTGTGATGATGGTTTCTGCACAGTCATGACCTTCATTATTTAATTTAAACTATATAATTTAAAGTTACAGAAAAATAAAGTCACATTTTAATAAAGAAGACATTTGCAGCCAAGTACTAATGTGACAACAGCTGGCAACATGGCTCAATGTGACAGACACTTAAGCAAGTACTCATCAGTCTCTTTAGAGTGCCAAAGGTATCAATCAAAACGATCAGTGCTGCAACATTCACTTTCATCTTATCGCAATGCCATACCTCCAACTTTGCCAGGATGTGTATAGAAGAAAAGTGAAATTTAGCTTAAATCTAACATTAGTTACATTTGATGAAGCCTTGGAGGTCTTCCAGGAACTTGATGTACTCTTGATGCTCGACGGCGGTGCTCAGCTCAGTCAGTTCATCAGCAAAGGTGTTGTCAATCCCCCGGTCAGCCAGGAAGTCCATCAGGTGGTCATACAGAGCCTGAGAAACAACAGCAATTAAGTTGGCATCAGTTAAAATGACCCATATTAAAACGCAGCTATCATCATCTTCATTAACTGTTATTATTAGTGTTCAACCGGAACTTCAGAATTTTTCCAACCTCGACCATATTTGCCCATGTTTTTCAAAGTGACTAATGGTGACAACATTCTTTGAAATTGGTATAGTATTGAGTGAGAGCCCTGCAGCCACAAAATCATCTAAAAATTCAGCCATGTCAGTGAAAATGTTTTAGAAAACACTAAGCCATACCTGCCAACACTCCCGTTTTTCCCGGGTTTCTCCCGTTTTTTTTTTTTTTTAGCCCCATCTCCCGGACCCCTCCCGGTTTGTTATTTCTCCCGGGAAACTCCCGTAATTTGCATGGCCCAAACTCCTTCATAAATAATCGGACCAATGTTTGTCTAATGTTGACCAGTTGCCAGATCTTGTATGAAACGCATCCCATTCACACAATCCACACACCATATACAATTTTCAACCCGTCAACCTATAACCCAGTTGATCTCTGCGCAAGCTTAGCGGAAAGTCCAGACCCGAAAGCGAGCCGATAAAAAATGGCAGTTGAAGGAATTGATTTTAATGTAGCGCACGGCGGGTAAAAATGACATTACCCAGCACATTAAAACACAGCAATCCCTATGGTGAAGGGTACGTGATGATGTGGGGCCAAGGGATCTTTATCAGGATGCATAGTATCCTGGATCCATGAAATAACTGGCCTTTAAACATAAAAATCCTCCTGCCTCTATGGGAACTTAACATAGGGGTGTGTATACTTATGCCCCCTGTATTTTAAAGGATGAAGATTTATTTATTTATTTATGATACATTATTTATTCACAAAGAAAATTGGTGTCCTTAAAGGTTGGATTTTTCCTCATTTTTTTATTCCTCTTTTTAGTCAACTTTAGCATGGGTGTATTCACTTATGCTGAGCACCGTATGTAGTAGGGCAGGGCGATATGGCCTAAAAATAAAATCCCAGATTTTTTCCAAAATAAATCCGATTTAAATTGATTTTTCTCCCCTACTAAAAATCAATCTGCAGAGGACAAAGAAATTGTTGAAAACAAGTTTTAACTTTATTTTGTTTTGACTCACACACACACACTTATGATTATTCATGCCAATTTTGTGGAAATATAAATTGGTTTGAGTGTTTTCCCTACCATTTTTGGGGGGGGCTATATATTCAACAAGGCTGCAGGGCTATCGCCCAAAACTGGACCAACTTGAAAAACTGTCCCCATTATTCACAGACACTAAAACATAGAAAAATAGGGTCCAGTTTGAACAATATCGAAGTTCCCCTTTAAGTTATTATTCTGTTTACTGTAAGTGTATTGTTATCCTATATGTTAAGCACTTTGTAACTGTGCGTTTAAAAAAAAAAAAAAGTGCTATATAAATAAAGTTATATATACTGTACACTGTCTCAAATCTTACCCAGTCCAGAGAGTCTGTGTTGAGTGTATAGCTGGTCTCCTTCCACTCGGAGTCTCCTTCAGGTTGGAAGCTGACCTCACGAATGGCAAAGATGTCGCTTTCCTCTTCTCCTTCACCATGGCTCATCTATAAAAACGCAAATCCAGCTTTTCTATTAAACTCAAACTGTCAGAGTGTAAGGTCAGAGACATGCTGCTGCTGTCAATATTTTACATCTGACATGTTAACGTCGCTGTGAATGAATGCAGTCTGTGCTTACCTCGTCTTCAGGAAAATGGCAGTCAAACACCAAGGAATGTTTTGCACCCTGTTTTGTTACATCAACAACAAAGTTGGGTGTTGACACAATGTCTGCCTGTAAAGAGAAACCAAGTTATAATCATTAGAATGTTTATATTTTAATTTCCACAGCTTTAAAATCAGTCATTTTGTGTTTTGAAGACAATTAGCCGGGGCAATGCAGTCATGACTGCTTACATTTCCACAGACATCTTTTAAACCACAAACAGGTTTTGTTGGAACTCACCTCTTCTTCTGCTGACTTCTGCTGTCCCTGTTCTGCCTCTTCCTCAAAGTTAGGAGGAATGCTGTTATTGACATTGAATGTGACCGTGATTCTGTAAAAAGAGGACAGAACATCTGTATCAGTGTCTCTGTGTCCCAACCAGCACCGGCAGATGGCCGCCTATCACGAGCCAGGGTCTGTCCGAGGTTTCTGCCTGTAAAAAGGAAGTTTTCCTCACCACTGTTGCACCAAATGCTTGCTCTCGGGGGAACTGTTAGGTCTTTGTAAATTATAGTGTGGGGTCTGGATCTACTCTATCTATACAGTGTCCTGAGAGAACTCCTGTTGTGATTTGACACTATAAATACAATTGAATTGAACAAGAGCTCATTAGTGTGTCCATGCGTCAACAAGGACTGGATAATCACCAAGTGCGCCAGCCTTACTTTTCTCCAGCAACATTCCTCGTGAGTTTAGCCTCGGTGCCGTTCATCTCCAGCTCCCATCCTCCAGACATCTTAGGAAGGACTTTGCTTTTCTGGATCTTCCTCTCCTCTTTGATTTCATCAGACAGGAAATCGCCAAAGGCTTTGTCACCTGTTGTAAAGGTATACCAAGGTTATGCAATTATGAAAAAAACGTGTGTAGTGGTAAACTTCAATCTTTCTTATCCTGCATCAACTGCAATGCAAGTTTCGTTAGCTTTGCTTTAGCCCGGGTAACTGGTGTCTAACGGCTTGCAGAAAGCTTTCAAGGCAACCTTCCCTCTCAATCTCCAGCTGGCATGCTTACAACAAGGCTTCATTGCTGCTCTTGGTTTGACAAGTTAATCCAAAGAGCACTTATTTCCCTTTGACAACTTTACTGCATAACTTTTCATTGTGATTCCTGATGTTAGCTTGTGCCAGCGTTCCATCATGGGTCGCTACCACACAGTACACACAATGCTACTATACTTTATAAATTCATTCATTTTGGCAAGTGAAAATTCAACTGTTTTCAACAGGATATGCACAGGATGATAAACACAGTTTGATACATGTTAAATCATTTTACTGTGTAACTGCAATTTGTTAAGAATGTTTACAGTTGACATAGTTCAAGCACAGCAGCCCCCTCAATTTGATTGGACAGCATGTGTATTAAAATGTCAGGAGCCAATCAGCTACTTGGAGTGGCTAAATGGTATATTGGCTCTTTAGTTTTGTAGTTTTTGTCTGCTGTCTTGTCTTGCTGGCTGTGTAGGAGGTTGTGTGCGCCAATTAATATGTAATAAGTAGTATGTGAATCATTTGATATAGTTGTGTGAGTCTTACACTCTTAGATCATTTGTATCTTGTGTTATATTAGTTTCTTATATCGTATGTCTTGTTATATTCTGTTCTTATAGAAACCGTATTCAAGTGTAAACGTGTAAAGCCGTCCAGTAACGTCCAGAAGTACCAATACACCACAATTATTCTAAACGATCACAACCAGCGACATGTATGAGGAGGTTTCAAACACTAACGTTATACAACACAATTGTTAATAGAAAGATGGATGTCCAAGATGTTTCACGTCACTTCTCATTCATCTTCCAGCGAATGACCTTTTAACCTCAACCTGAATACTCGTGCTATTTCACACATGCCACTGACAATAAGACTTCGAGTTTTTAATTATTCTTTTTTATTTTCTTATTTTGACAGTTATCGTGTTAACGTTACTATTGTTCTGTTCTGGGGGGGGACAGCTGCACATAACTATCTTTCAAGGTGAATGCTAAATTAACTGCTTACAGTGAGAGGATGCACACGTAATTGTGTGGTTCGTAATAGCGAGTGGTGACCAGGCTAAAGTGTTGTGTTCAAGGGGTTAAGTATCTTTGGAAATTAAAAACTCACTCAGCTACGCGTTTCTCTCACTTAGCTAACGTTAGGTTAATATTGCAAGCTATAACGTTCTTATCTCAGTTACCTTCTGTGTGCAGTCCTCCACATCCACACGATACCGAGGGATTAAACATTTTTGAACAAAACAGTTTTGGCCTGTATCCTGACGAGGCTCCGTTGTTATTCAGCATCCAGAGAGACCGGGTGAAGGGCCGAGATGTTGCCGAAATTGGAGAGCGCAGTGTCGGGCAGCTGAGTGGCAGAGCTCTGGCTGTGGACGTGGTGGCTGAAGAAAGGCGAACAGCGGCTCCCACCGCACGGACAACTGACTTTAGCATGACTGTATGAAAATATTAAGGCGTGTAACGACAAATAAATTAGTTTGACAGAACCCAACAACCGGCTAACTACCCGTTACCGCTGCTTCTGGAAGCTTACAGAAAACACGTGTGGAGGGAAGGACACCCTGACCTATCGTAATATGACCTTTACACCGGAAATACTACCATAAAAACGAAACAAATGTTTTGCCTGTCTTTAGAACATTTTAAATACGACCACAGCTATTTGAATAAGTAGTATAATGTAATATAATAAATAAAAATTGATATTTTTCTTAAAGTTACAGCCAGGTGATGATGTCACAACCACAATCGGTCACATGGTCTCAGCCTATCCTACAGCGCCCCCTGTGGCAAGATAAAGAAGGTTACCTGTTTTATATCTTGTCTCTCATGAATGTATTTTAAGACCTCTCCCTCGATCATAGAAAGTAAACGCAGCATCTGTCTACTAGAGCAGTGGTTTTCAAAGTGGGTTCCGGGGACTCTCAGGGGTCCTTGAGGGGATTTCAGGGGGTCCCCAGCAAAAGGGGAATACATTATTTTCACTATAATTCCATCCATAAAATGACATAATCCACTGCACTCAATCCATTCAGCCTCCTTTTTCTTATGATAAACAGCTATTTTGTATATATTTGTTTCTGTATTTATTGTTTATTTCATATTCATGTTAAATATGTTTGTTTGTTTATGTATGCACCAACCACAAAGGCAAATTCCTCGTAAGTGTAACTTACTTTGGTAATAAACCCTTTTCTGATTTCTGAATGGATGACTATGTTGATCATGGGTTTCATACACTTTCTGTAATAACACATCTAAAAGCAAAAATCCTGTCAGACAGGGGACCCTGGGACAAAATCTTATCAGTGGTGGTCCGTGGTCTCGTTTGCATCAGTTTAGCGGTCCTTCACGTGAAAACGACAGGTTTGGGAGACGACAGGACACAAAAATACAAATAAGGCCAGCATCATGACAACAAGAATAGGCCGTCTCTTATATAATTTTTACACATTTTAGAATGGTTTCTAACCCACAAGATCAGCTGCGCCATCAAATCTAAATCCATGACATAAAATGAGTGTCTGACTACAGTGGACATGGACTTCCTGGAGGAAGGGGTTGCATCATTCTGTATTTTCTTAGGGTAATGATGAGTTGCATCATTTAGACATGAAGTTTTCAAACTAACTAACTAACCCAGGACAGCAACACTTCACTTGTCATAAAACAAATCAGTGAAATAAATGTATTGTCATCAGATCATATTACCAAGTTGTAAATACATGTCAGTGCTGTTTAATTCATCAATACACCAGACCAAAGTATCACTTGTCTGTTCATCTGATTTTGCATAACTTGGAAATGTGAATTTAAATATGACTAAATGACAATGGCTGGAATTAGTAGTGAAATACGCTTTCTGTAACATCCAAAACACTCATTTTGAACGTTTTTAGATCTGATATGGTACTCACAGATATGGACTATGGGACCATAACTGTGTCAAAGCCAAACAGTGAAAAATCCCCCTGTGCCTCTGAATCTTTACTTGCTACATGTAGACTTGTTCTGCTGGACAGTGACTCCATTTTTATTAGAAATGATACCAATAGTGGTTGTGTAACAAATCATATTAAGTATACTTAAAATAAACTCATCATCAAAGGCGTGCATTTAATCTTACAAACTTTATAACATGCAGATCCTAAATGGTCTACTTTTTCTTTGGGACTGAAAAAAAACACACAACCTCGTTGTAGCATGGTCTTATAATTCTCTACCTCAGATGCATTTGATGTTTGGTATTTTTAATAGTTACAAATAGTTTATGTAATTTATTCAGGTTACAGTATATAATGTAGAATCCTGAGTCCAGTGTAAAAATAAAAAAAAAGACAAGAGAATCCATCCTATTCCTAAACATGGTGGGATTTACATACTACAAAGTAAGAAAGACCTGAGGGATCAGATCGTTAGCTATAATCTCCATGCATTGCATACATATGTTTGAGTAACATACAACAGCAAAGAGTAGAACCTGGAGAATAAGGCATGCTACTTCTCCTGATGTGCATGTATTTGGGGAACTGGTGATACAATCATAGATGTGAGAAAAGGCATGCACAGGCTGACAAGACAAGTGCTGCATGTAGAGGCATTATAAAAGCGAAGTCATGTCACTGTGACATGTAAAAACCTCATATTCTAACTCCAATTTTGGTGATTTTCATATTTTCTTGTGTTTACCTAACCTCATAGATTAGGAAAATCTACCGCCCTTGCATATATAAAACCCTTTAAGACCACTTTGTTTAAACCCCAGACTACATGGTGGGAAAGCTTAAAACAAGATTGCTTTACTTAGCTTCTGAGAAGCTAACATTTCAAAGACGGTTAACTCGTCATTATTATTCAAAAATACACTGAAAAGAACCATTCCAGTCTACTATAGATTTCTGAATTGCGTTGGGTAGGTGGCTTAACAATTAAGTACACTATCTTGTGAGAGTAACATATGGAGAGTAGCATTTCAGCAAGTCTGATTTGTTTTTTGTTTTCAGAAATAACGAACATATAAATCATATCAGACGATGCTTATTGAAGAACTGCTCCTGTGAGGTTATCTGTGTTGTTAAGATGCATGCAAACGTTGAAAGAATTAATGCATGACACTTAAAAAAAAAAGACTTCTTCCAGGTGGCCAAATGGCAAGATGAAATACTACCAGGCAGAAGAAACACAATTTATAAAATCTGAATTACAGTCTTACAGGAAGTCAAAGTTGTGAGGCCTCAATATGCAGATTTGTGCTGCAGTGACACATGCTAAATGCTTGTCAACTGGGAGGTAGTGAAATCCAGACAAGTTTACTACACAGAAAAGGTTCCGTTCTGATTTGCACTTTGAAATGAAAATCAATAAGTGTCTTTATCCCAAATTCATCTTTGTGAAAAGAAAATACATCTTCCAGTGTTATTGTCACTGGGTTTTTCGAGGAAGGTGTCCTCGCAGAGATTTACTCCAGTCCTGTTTCTCTATTGGTTAGCTCTTGGTGGGGTGGAGCTTGCGGCCAAAGTACTCTGGCGCTGCATCCAGCAGCCAGTCGGCATCCACCAAACACAGGTCTCTCATGTAGCAGCGGGAGGTGTGCAGCAGCTCGTTGAACACCACGTATGCTGGCTTTCCCTGGAACAGGACGGAGGAGGGGTGGATGGCCACGGGCTGGTGGGTGTCCAGAGCTAAGTAGCTGCCGTCGGGTTGCAGCTCCGCAGCGTTGACGAACATCCCGTGGGCAAGGCAGCGGCGAACGTTCCCTGTGTCCGCCCCACATGACTCCAGCTTCAAATTCAGCTGGTAAATCGATATGCAGAACAGGATGTTAGCTGCTGTTGACGCAGAAGTCTATTACACAATCATCAAATAATGTCACTCCATACCGTAAAACATCCTCCTGATGGAATGAGATAATAGCATCCAAAAAAAAATAATTGTAGGCACATTATGACTTAGTTTGATAGTTGCAAAAGATGTGAAACATAGCCTATTTTACTTTGATTTTACTATTTTTTTATCTCGTGCACAGATGTATCTAAAAAGACATTGTTTCATTGTTACAAAAGGTAAATATGACAATTAATACTAATAGTGATATCAGATAACATTGCCAAGCCATACACAGAACATTCACATACACAGTATTCCTAAGGATTTTCAGATGTGTACCTTAAGGCAGATATCTTTGAGTTGCGCCTGGACCTCTTTCACCAGACCCATGTTCCTGCTGTTGACAAAGTTCTCCCGACACCACTCCTTAAAACAGAACACATCCGATTTAAGGTGGCTCAGCAACACCATTTTACTTCTGGATTTAGCTAATACCCCATTTACACGTACATGGTTATTTTGAAAAACAGAGATATTTCTCTTCGTTTGCGCCCTTCGTTTACACGCAAACGGAGAATTTGCCTCTGAAAACAATTCTTTCTAAAAACTCCGGCCAGAGTGGAGATTTTGGAAAACTTTGTTTGCACGTTTGCATGTAAACTGAGACAAACGGAGGTTTAGGCAGCCGAGGAAGTGAGGAAGAGAAGAGAGAGGAAGTGATTCGTTGCTGTCGTTGCTATTTTGGGGATTCTGATTGGCTAACGTGGGCTTGAGCTTCTCGTTACACTGCCGCCTACAGGTTTGGCGTGCTCTTGACGGCACTGATGGCATATATACACGGGTACGTGTAAACAAACACTTTTCTGAAAACTGACTGCTGTGCACAATGTTATTTTTGAAAATGGAGAGGCTGAAATGTCCGTTTATGAAAATAGCCGGCCACGTGTAAACGTAGCACTAGCCACATACATTTTCTTGCCCTACTCATCCAGCTCGACTCACCTTATTACCACTGACTTTCTTGAACGCTCTGTAAATGTTGAGCAGCGTCATGTGGTCTCCTTCACTGGAGGAGAACTTCTTGCGTGCAGCGAGCACCTCATCCCGCCGGGCAGGGGGGTTAAACAGCACGGTGTCCACTGACAGCAGAGACACAATGCTCAAAATCTCCTCAGAACAGGAGTAGTCGGGGGACAACAGGATGGTCTGCGAGATGGAGCAAACAAGGCAGGGAAATGTTACACTAAATTTCATCTGGATTATGTGTTTGACCATGTGGCTGTCACTTTTTGTCATGTTATGTCCCAGCACTTTTTTACCTTGGCATATCTAGGCTCCAGAGGGAAGCTGGCCATCTTCTTTCCCAGAGCAGTGAGGAAAACCTGCCCCTCCTTCCTCTCTACAGCACCCAGCAGCTCCAAATGCTCCAGAGCCGAACGAACAGCCTCTGAGATAAACATAACAGGTTACTACGAGATAGCAGCCCTCCTGGATGACCAGAGGTGCAGAGTGATTCATGATCGATAGCATCTTACCTGGAGAAGGCTTGGACATGAAATCAAAATTCATCACATCTGGAATCCCCAGGGCCATGAGCTGCAGCATCACACCGGCTAGGTTACACCTGCAACACACACACACACACACACACACACACACACACACACACACACACAGAAGAACAGACCGTTCAATCACACTGACCTAAATAAATCATCATGTGGGAGAGACTCAGATTGCTGCAGATCGGCACATTCTGAGCTTGACAAACAGAAGGTGTGCTACAGTACCTCTGGATCTCAGGCACAGTCATAGGGATGAGGTTGTCGAACTCCGGCTCTGTGTAGAGGCGATAGCAGGAGCCAGAGTCCTCCCTGCCAGCACGACCCGCTCGCTGCCACGCCTGGGCTTTAGAAACCCGCTGCACTGCCAGCACCTCCAGCCCGCTGTCTGACAGTCACACAGTAACACATGTACAACAAGATCAGAGCAAAATAACCAAACCACAAAAACACAATATACTGTAAAAGTATGTACAGAAATATTATCAGCAAAATGTACTTAAAAGTATCAAAAATCAAAGTATTGGCACCACAATGTGTAAGCAGCATTTGACTGTTTGAACTACTTTATGTATGTATGTGTGTGTGTATATATATATATATATATATATATATATATATACACACATATACACACACAGTATCTCAAAAAAGTGAGTACACCCCTCACATTTTAGTAAATATTTCATTATATCTTTTAATGGGACAACACTGAAGAAATTACACTTTGCTACAATGTAAAGTATTAAGTGTACAGCTTGTATAACAGTGTAAATGTGCTGTCCCCTCAAAATAACTCAACACACAGCCATTAATGTCTAAGCCGCTGGCAACAAAAGTGAGTACACCCCTATGTTAAATTCCCATAGAGGCAGGCAGACTTTGATTTTTAAAGGCCAGTTATTTCATGGATCCAGGATACTATGCATCCTGATAAAGTTCCCTTGGCCTTTGGAATTACAATAGCCCCACATCATCACAGACCCTTCACCATACCTAGAGACTGGCATGGTTTTATGTCGGTTAGCCTAATAGCTGGTTTGATTTGCATTGAGAGATGATTTTATGGAAAGTACCCCATGCCAATCTCTAGGTATGGAAGGAAGGATCTTTATCAGGATGCATAGTATCCTGGATCCATGAAATAACTGGCCTTTAAAAATCAAAGTCTGCCTGCCTCTATGGGAATTTAACATAGGGGTGTACTTACTTCTGTTGCCAGCGGTTTAGACATTAATGGCTGTGTGTTGAGTTATTTTGAGTAAAGTTTAGCTTCACAAATGTGTATACATTCTTGTTTTACGTCCTCTAATCTTTGCTGTTGTTGGTCAGACTTCGTTTTATTACTTTTTTAGGCCTTAAACAGTTCTTTAAATGAAACCACCTGAGAAGTCTGGAGACTCATAAACGTCTGAAACATGACAATGGGCTTCCAACTAGACAATGCTTTTTTGAAAAAGCTAACAAACCAAAAAGGTTGTAAATCACTGATTTAAACTGAACTGATGCATTTCATTTCATAAGCCTTTCAACAGCTTTGTAAAATCTTAATGGGGAAGGTAACTGGTTACTAGAACTGTCAAGTAAATGCAGTGATGTACAATATTTTCCCATGAAATATAGTGGAGCAGAATTATAAAGGAAATACTCAAGTAAAATACAAGTCCCTCAAAATTGTACTTAAATACAGTACTTGAAATGTACTACTGGTCTGTGATAAAAAAAACAACTTGGTTGCCTCTTTTTCTTTTTTAAAAAGGCACTAGTCATGATAAGGTGTTCCGTGATTCAATAGGAATGCTGTGTCAAAGGTTATACTGATATGAGAATGTGTGTGAAGACAGAATCATCTAACCAGGATTGAAACGTTTGGCCTTCACCATCCCCGTGTCTATGACGAATTTGATCCCAGAGATTGTAACCGACGTCTCGGCAATGTTGGTTGAGAGGATGATCTTCCTACTTCCCTGAAGATGGAGGAAAGGAGAACATTCCGTATGAGGTATACAATAACAGAGAATTACACTACTATACATACAGCTGACAAAACAAGGCACCATTATGTGGCACTTCTGCCTTTAAGCAGTAAAGCTAAAACACATCTGGCACTGACATGTCTTTAACACAAACACAGTTGAGAACAGCAGTGCACGCATGTTGACTGTTGCCTTTACCTTGGGCGCTGGCTGGAAGACCCTGAGCTGCTGTGTTGGGGGCAGCGACGCGTACAAAGGGATAACTACCATGGGACCACAGCCGTCGGGCAGATGCTTGGCGATGTCCCGGCATGTCCTCGCCAGAGCCTCGATCTCCTCCTGGCCCGTCATGAAGACTAAGATATCATGGGACGGAGGGGCCTCCTGTGTACAAACAACAAAACCGTGTTCTGTTCCGGTGTACAGAAGGATCATCATCACAGTATATGAACATGCACCCAGGGACGCCGTTTACCCACAGGTTTGTGTTTAATAATCAGAGATGTGGACTTGATACTTGGTGACTTGGACTCAAGTCACTGTTTTGATGACTTGGACTTGTAAGTTAATAGTCTACATCCACGACGTTCCACTTCCGAAAATTCCGCCGGATTTCACTCTATTTGGCCGTATGTCCGTTACCTTCCGCTTTCATTGTGTTGTTATTCTAAACTCCAGTGGATTTCTGAGGACTATGGTTAACTGCTCCTCAGATCTCTTCAGGGTAAATCCAGACAGCTAGCTAGACTATCTGTCCAATCTGAGTTTTCTGTTGCACGACTAAAACCACTTTTGAACGTACACATGTTCCACCAAAACAAGTTCTATCCCGAGGCTGTTTTTCAGCAGTACCGTGGCTCTGTCCGGTGCTTAGCTCCACCCAAGACGATTGTGACTGGTTTAAAGAAATGCCAATAAACCAGAGCACGTTTTCCCATCCCGGAATGCTGTGTGGACTAGTCAGACCCTCCTCTGCAGCGCTGTGGAGGAAGGTCTGGCAAAGCGAGACTAGTAAGATAATGACTCAAGACTTGACTTGAGGCGCGATGACTCAGATGACTTGCGTGTAGTCATGAGTTTGCTTTGATTACATTCATTTTACTGAATATCAATAATTATAATACAGATTAGCCATAGTATAGTATGTCCGGAAAAAGTGATAAAAAGTCAGAGTGTAGTGTGTTGAAAAAAAACGCTAAAAAAGTCATAGTATAGTTTGTCGAAAAAAGTCCCAGCCCAGACTGGGGATTGAACCGGGGTCAGAGTCTGCAGTGCCTACTTGCTGGTGCTATTTGGAGTAGCATTAACCTCTGAGCCACCATACACCATAGTATGGTATGCTGAAAAAAGTCATGGTGTAGTATGTCGGAAAAAAATTAATTATCATACTTATATTAGTTATATAAAATGGCCAACCATTGTATTAGATGGGCTGCTAATACCTTGTCTTCTCTCTTTATAAAGACCTGTTACTACAGGTAAGAGTGCTTTATCTTGGGTGTAAAAAAAAAAAATTGGGACTTGAGTTGAATGAACGTGGGACTTGACTTGACTCCCAAAATATAACTCAAGACTTGCTTGAGACTTGGACCAAATGACTTGAGACTAACTTGGGACTCGAGCAAAGATGACGTGGTCACAACACTGATAATAATGCCAAAGGAAAGATTGGAAATTGGAAATACAACTGATAAAAATGGCTAGGATCCTTTGTACTCAACTGCAATAAAAAAAATACATTACAGTAAAGGAACTAAGACTTCACTAACCCAGTACAACTGTTAAGGCTTTTCTCTCTCCACGAAGATTGAAGTGTACCTGATGGATCTGGAAGATGGAGACAAGCGCAGCCTGCAGGTAGTCTGACTGGGGCTGCTTGGTGTAGTAGATCTGAATGGGATGCTGCCTGCCCTCCAGGTAAAGTACAGGTGACTTGTTAAAGTACTCAGAGAACAAATCCACATCCATCGTGGCTGACATCACTATGACCTGTGGCAGGTTACACATAACAAAGAAGCGTTTGGGTGACTATAAGGAGATGCTTAAACACATCAACACAGCAGAGGCAGAAAATCAGCATCTAGAGCAAGCTTCTTTTTTTTTTTTATCTCATGAGCCCATGCAGTGAAGGGATTAGTCCAGTGTAAAATATCTCAGTCAAGTCCAGACAAATGGAACTCCCACCTTCAGGGGAATCTTATTAAGTTCTCTGCGCCTGCGTTGAGCAGTCTTAACCACGCCAAACAGCACATCAGTGTGCACGGTGCGCTCGTGAGCTTCGTCCAGGACCACCACAGTGTAGCGCAGCAGCAAGGGGTCTCCGATGGCCTCACGCAGAAGCATGCCATCTGTCATGAACTTCAGCTTTGTCTCAGAGGAGGTGACATCCTCAAAGCGCACTGTGTAACCCACCTGAAAAAAAGAAGTTTGTTGATTTACTATTACCAGCCCAACTGATGAAGTACTGATACTTCTATATCTAGTAGGGGTGGGGGGGAATCAATTCACATATGTATCGTCATTTTTCTTTGTAACGATTTTTTAAAATCAATTATTTTCCCTAGAATCTCTCTCTCTCTCTATATATATATATATATATATATATATATATATATATATATATATATATATATATATATATATATATAGTTGCCGCTGATGGCGACTACATCATATCCATTCCCAGAAAAAAAGACCGAAAGCAGAAAATCCATGTTATGTACCTCTTTACAAATGAAATAAATGTGAGACTGACTGACCTACATATGATGTGCATTCTTTTTAGAAAATACTCAAAACTATCGAATCACAATACTTCTAGAATCGCACCCATGTATCGTCAAAGAATCAAATCGGGACAAAAGCATATCGTCCCAGTCCTAAAAAAGGAAGGGAGAACTGCATTCAACCCGTCTGTTTGACCTCATGGATACAGACAAGCTTTAGGTGACAATGAACGTAAACATAACTTTGATTGGTTTACAAGAAAACCCCAAAGGGCACATTGAAGCTTATATTTTATAACAGACTAATCAGACATGTGGGAAACCTGTCTATTGTCCATACCAGCTTGCCAAGCGGAGTCCTCTTCTCCTCTGCCACTCTTCCTGCCAATGAGATAGCAGCAACTCGCCGGGGCTGAGTGATGGCAATGATGCCTGCTCGTCCTATGCCGGCCTCATACAGATACTGGGGGATCTGAGTGGTCTTCCCAGAGCCAGTCTCCCCTGATGTATGAGAGAGAACGGGTCAAGTTAGACATAAATCTGTAGAGTAGAAATGACATTTACTGAGCATGATGTTCACCTACATGTGATATACAACTGACTTATTTAGTTGGTAAAACAATCCAGGCTATAACAATCATTTAAATAGGCTTTACTGCTGTGAATCTGTTTGAATTTGTTGAAACTTAAAACAGAGCTGTAATATTGCATAGCTGACATCATTCTATTTCAGAGTGGATTTCCCCTTTAATTGAGTTTTCTTTTTTCTTTTCTGTTTTTATTATTTAATATTTCAGAGTACAAATCTTATAAGCATACAGCATTTTTCACATTGATACAACTTGAAAACTCAGCAGAACAGTCAGTATTACAGTGCAACATAAACAAAAGTGCAGAAGATCCAATGAAAGCAGTTGCTAACGTTGTAGCCGCAATAAGCTAACTGTAGCTGTGAGCACCTTAACGTTACCTATCAGGATAGCATTGTGAAGCTGTCTCAGTTGGTTAAGTAGCTGAGGTTTCGCCTGGTAGATTGGAAGCTGTTTCCTCTGGACGTCTATCGGAGTGGTTACATGTCCCTTTCTAGGCAGCAGCATTCCAGGTTTATTCTTATGTTGACGGAAGAAAACAGACCCCGGCTTGAATCTTTTAGCCGGAGGAGGGTCGGGGTCGTTGGGCATGGTCTAGAAAAAGTGACTCTGATAGCGAAACCTTTGTAGCTTTTTTCTTGAGATTTTTTTTAATGTCAAAAAGAAACAAAAAAAGTATTTTTCATGCTCACTGACAGACGAGCAAGCGTCACTGCGGATGTTTTGCTACCTCTGCAAAAACGTCCCCACGTGGTTTAATTCGGCGCAGATGTTTGACGTCACAGAATCGGTGTAAAAATGTAACCCGAGTAAGGACTGTCAGGTAAAATCATACACATGCATGGTATATCCATGGGTGTATAATAAGGCCTCATGTACATCCATTATGACATAAGCTCATTGGTGTGTCATGGTGTTCAAATAACACCCTTTGATTGCAATGTTATTTGTTTCTGAAATATCACTCATCTGTCTAAACTATCTCTATGGAAGATGTAAAATGCCTAAAGAAAAAACAATTAGATAAAGAACTAAAGGGAAATGCAATGTTTTTACATGTTTGCTTTTACTGTGTCATAATTAAATAACAAAAAATAAAGTTTAAATGACAATAATTTAGCTTTTTGTCAATAATAACAGAATATTAATGAATGTCCATGCCACATTCAAATCACTAAGATGAAATCACAACACTGAAAGGTGCATTGCATTTCAGTATTGTCCAGCAGAGGACAGCATAGACCTGCCAGTACTAAATGCAAAGCACTGTCATGAGTTTTCAAGAGGAGGTTGGTGCATGCAAGGAACAAGCTCGGCTGTCAAGCAATTTTGGTGTAGTGACCACCAGGGTACTGGTTGAAAAAACAATTCCCCCTACACGATTCCCCTCTTTTTTATTATCCATTTAGTCCAATAAAATTGGAAATTGGGAAATTATCCATGTTTTTGTCTGAACTGTCTGAACAGGGCCTAAAAATATCTTGTTTGGCATTCGGTAGCATCTTACCAACCAAGGCTAGCTTGCTAGCGCTAGTGTTTTAAGGCAAAGCCACTGATTTTAAAGCAGCTCTTTATACTGCCGTATATGCAAACGAACGGCACCAGTGCCCAGAGGTCCCTGTTTACACGCCGGAACATTTTTGCTGGATGACTCGCGTCAGCCAGTTGAAAATCAGCGACTTTCACTCTTTAGCGTCTAGCTTAGCACAGCACCATTTAAACCATACATGACACTGGCTTAGCCTCCACATCCTTCTCAGCTCCGCCCTCTTGTCTAAATATGATCACTTTTGGCTCCAAATAGCCAAGATGGCGACAGCCAAAATGCAGACTCCTGGCTTCAAAACGGCACTCCACAAACCAATGTGAGTGATGTCACTGATCACTTTATTTTTACAGTCTATGGTCCATACTAGTAGCAATCATGGTGAAACAAGTCGGTCAATGGTGGAAAACCTATCGAGTTTTTCCTTTTTAATGGCTGCATGTAAACGGGAATATTAGTGGAATATTAATTTTCATTAGCCATAAACAGCTTTGTAGGACTATGTTGTACATGTAAACATAGTGAGTAAATGGTTTAATGGAGGAGGACAAGTTAATGTCCGCAAGGTAAATAAATGGAATTGCCTGCACAGCTTACCAGATATACATCGCTGGGACAAAGCCTGACATCGGACAAGTGAGACACAAGCCATAACCTTCCATAATTTTTTAACCCTGACACACCTGTATTGCTTATGTATTGAATATAGCCACCAGAGAGCAACATGGTGACTTTACCTCACAATCAGACAGACTGTAAATCAGCTTTGGGAGCCAGTTGCAGATTGTCTGTCAGTGTGTCTGTTTCCTGTTTGTATCTGATTCTGATGAGCCCCTCATGCTGGATTTACTCTATTACAGTACTAGGCATGGACCTTAATCTGCCTGGAGGAGACCACAGACATTTGTAAAATGATAACACATTTTGATATTGTCACTACAGTGTTCCCCTAAAAATCAATAAGCTATCATTTTTGAGTTATTTGCCAGACCTAATGTTAATCAATTACATGCAATATATTTTCAACAATAGACTAACTAAAACCTGTCAAATGTTTGGAATTGGAAAACAGATAAATTAGTCAAGGTTACTGTATTGGCCTTGTGAATCTGTTACATTCCATTCTGTAAAAAACTGAGCAAAGCCTCTTTCATCTTTATCTGTATACTTTGAACTAATCCTACCTTCCTCTGGTGACCCTTTCTTATCTATCTACTCTCATGTCATCGACTTGAATGGAGCGATTGTTAGAAAATGGATATATTCCTGTGTGTTTCATTAAACCTTCAGAACATTGTGAACTGAACCCTGCTCTGTGTCACTTAGTTCTCCGAGATCTCATAACTGCTTTCAGAATCAACTCACAGAGGCAAAGCCAGTAGATTATAGGATACAAACCACACAAAAAAAAAATCGGGATAAAAGCTGTTATTTAAGTATAGTTGTTATAATATCCTAAAGTTCCCAGTTCTGATTTTAAACAATAGCATTTACATCCAAAACCAGTGGGAACAAAGTGTCCTCAAATAGCTTAGCATAGACTTTCCCTCTATAATGGTCCAGGCCGTGCAACTCACACCTACAGTGCATCATACAACCACTCTAGGTTTTGGAATATTGCATTAGTCAAATTTAACAGTTGAAGCACCAATAAGTGGCAACAGGTTATTTAGTAACACACAGGAAATTGTGCAACTAATTCTTTGTAACGTGGCACCCACATTCAGCAGAAATGATTTGTCAGAGGAATTGTGATTCATAAAAGTAGGGATGTTTTTGACAATTTTATATATACTGTCATGACCTAGCTCAAAGGTATGACAAAATGTGGAGAACACATGTTTGCTCAATTAAATTACATTTATTTAAATAAACAAAGTTAAACATGCTGTCAGTTTATCAGTAATGTGTGTAGTGCATGGATGTGTGAAGGTGTAGCGATGTAAGAAAGCAAAAGTGACTCAACCAAAGTCCAAACAAACCAAGCAACTAAGTAACTAATCATTATACTATATTTATATTTATATATATTTTGTGACTAGGAGTTACTCATTAAAGGTGCCGTAGATAGGATTGTTCCAGACTGGGGACATTCACACTACATTGTGAGATAGGTCATGCCTTGGTGGATGTCTGCATTCCGAGTGCTCTTCTAGTTGTGAAGTGTTACCAAAGAGACAGCTAGATAAATGTAATTGTGATGACACTGGTTTACCTCCGCCTGAAATATTGTACCTCCAATAATTAAGATCATACAACCCCCCCCTCCCCCACTTGTGTTCCCCAAAAGAAAAAAAAGAATCGGAATCTCACTCCAGCTGGTTGTTGAAAGTTGAGAGCGAATACATTCCAATGTAGCTCCAAGCAGAGCTGCTAGCATGGCTGTAGACTTGTTTCCTAATAGAGAATATTTCTTCTGCAACATCCCTCAGAATAGGGCCATGCACAGGTACGGGCTATTGTTGCCCGGGCAACAGCCCATTTGCCCTGATTGGCTGAGCTGCCCCTCTGAAGAAAGACTCTAAATAAACTTTTTTTTCTTTTCTTTTTTTTTTTTTTTTTGTTGCTGTTGTGGCTGCATCAATACCATTAGCCCATCATTAGTAAAGTTAAATCAAATTAAATCTCCATATCATCCAATTTTGTGTATATTTATTTTGCCATTATGTGTGTGTATGTTTACAGAATTTAGCTGAAATGCTTATGGCTATATAATGTCTACGTTATTTAACTGTGCTTTAAGTGCTTAAAGCATGTATGTAATGTTTACGGAATTTAGCTCAAGTGCTTTAAACATATATATAATGTTTACATCATTTCACTAAGTGCTTAAAGCACATGTGTCAAACTCAAGGCCCACGGGCCAAATCCGGCCCCTTGCAAATTTTGATCCGGCCCGCATATCAACTTAGGTTCACAATACATTTTAGCCCACCTAGTTGTGCGACAAACCAAAAAGATGGGAAACTGTTTTCAAACTGCAATTACACAACACTCAAAGCAGAATTTGGCAGATTTGGCAACTTTGAGACTCAGAAATTCCCACGCAACCAGTGAGTTTGTATGCTCAGGCCTGTGAAGGAGGCTGTGGTGAGTTGGCTGTGTGGTGGCCTGCTTTTAAAAAATGTAATCAGAATGCATTAATTTGTTGATGGCTAAGGAACTTTTTTGCTGACTTTTCTTCAGGCTTCATGTGGCTCAAACTCTATATGAGACATGCAATAATACAGTCAAAGATATTTTACTTTTTTGATTAAATAAAAGCATGTCAATAAACCATACATGTCTGGCCCTTGATGTGATTCTCATCTTCCAGTGTGGCCCTTAGTGAAATTGAGTTTCACACCCCTGTCTTAAAGCATGTATGTTATATTTACATGATTTAACTGAAGTGCTTAAAGCAGAAATGATGGTGCCTTTTTTTTTTTTTTTTTTGTTGCTGTTGTGGCTGCATCAATACCATTAGCCCATTATTAGTAAAGCTAAATCAAATTAAATCTCCATATCATCCAATTTTGTGTATATTTATTTTGCCATTATGTGTGTGTATGTTTACAGAATTTAGCTGAAATGCTTATGGCTATATAATGTCTACGTTATTTAACTGTGCTTTAAGTGCTTAAAGCATGTATGTAATGTTTACGGAATTTAGCTCAAGTGCTTTAAACATATATATAATGTTTACATCATTTCACTAAGTGCTTAAAGCACATGTGTCAAACTCAAGGCCCACGGGCCAAATCCGGCCCCTTGCAAATTTTGATCCGGCCCGCATATCAACTTAGGTTCACAATACATTTTAGCCCACCTAGTTGTGCGACAAACCAAAAAAGATGGGAAACTGTTTTCAAACTGCAATTACACAACACTCAAAGCAGAATTTGGCAGATTTGGCAACTTTGAGACTCAGAAATTCCCACGCAACCAGTGAGTTTGTATGCTCAGGCCTGTGAAGGAGGCTGTGGTGAGATGGCTGTGTGGTGGCCTGCTTTTAAAAAATGTAATCAGAATGCATTAATTTGTTGATGGCTAAGGAACTTTTTTGCTGACTTTTCTTCAGGCTTCATGTGGCTCAAACTCTATATGAGACATGCAATAATACAGTCAAAGATATTTTACTTTTTTGATTAAATAAAAGCATGTCAATAAACCATACATGTCTGGCCCTTGATGTGATTCTCATCTTCCAGTGTGGCCCTTAGTGAAATTGAGTTTCACACCCCTGTCTTAAAGCATGTATGTTATATTTACATGATTTAACTGAAGTGCTTAAAGCAGAAATGATGGTGCCTTGCCAGGTTAGAGCAACACCCACTCCAAATGTCTGTCTGTCTCAGAAATAGCAGTTTGTGCAAATTGGAACACACTGCATTGTCCCTATAAAGCAGTTAGGGTTATGTATTGAGATTGTCATACAGCCCTCTTTTTTTTTGCAATCCTTGCAAAACCCTTACAATCCTGCCAAATCCTTGCAATCCTACCAAATTCTAAGCATGGTCATTTTGTGGCAATTTCCAATTGATATTCATTTGGAATAGGCTTTAACCAGATTTAGAGTTGGGTTTTAAACATGATTCCAAAGTAAGATGTTCCATTTGCTAATCTGTGGAGATTAGAAAGCACCACGAGTGCAAGAAAAACATTTTACACATGGGAAACCTTTTATGTAATATTCTAAATATTTGAATGTATTCATACTGAAAATTAAATGAATGTGCATTTGTCTTTTCCTTTACTCTAAGAATGAAGATTAGAAATGCAAAGCCCGTCACAGTATATGAAAGGAGTGAAGTTGGATTTCTAAGAGGTGTGAAAACCCAAAGTGTTTCCCACAGGGGATGAAGATAAAACATAAGAGGGCTTAATGTCTAAAAAATGGTGACACGAGAATAGGCAAATAAGCTGAACTACGGCGTACAAACTGTGTGTTTGTGTTGAGCTTAAGGAAGGAAGGACGGCAGGAAGAGCGCGTCAGTGGAAATGATAAGGTTTGATTGCACAGAGGAGGAGGAGGAGATCCAGTGCATGTGTGGCAGCTGTTGAGTTATTTGCAACTAAGTCAAGAGTGAGTTCCTACACGCTCTTTACACAAATGTTGAGTGCTGCATAAAACAGACAAAAGGAAGAGAAATGCAATGAAATGCCAGGAGATGCAGTGATGCTGTGAGTGGGAATATGTGACAGAGTGACCCTGTGCACACACAGAGACAGAGAAACAGAGAGAGAGAGACACAGAGAGAGAGAGAGAGAGCGAGAGAGAGCGAGAGAGAGCAGTGGGAGGGAGGAAGTCCTACACTCCAGGACTTCTGATGAAGCACGTCATACGTTACTTACTGTAGGAGAGGAGGCAGAGGACTTGGGTCACCAGTGAGGAATGAGAGGCAGATGTGAAAGTGGACTGTTTGTATGCAAGTGGGGTGAAATAAGAGAGACCCTCTTCTCTGTGGGTCAGCCGGTGAAAGAAGATGATGAGCCAAATCAGCAATGCTCTCTCCGACTTCTTCTTTGAGTACGAGACCCCGCGCCAGGTTCTGGTGAGGAACAGGAGGGTGGGAGTGGTGTGCCGCCTGATCCAGCTGGGGGTCCTGGCTTACATCATCGGGTAAGACGCACACACATTCATCCATTGTTTCTTTGCTGTTCAGAGGGGGCAACATGCAGGGAGGCTTTGCATTGTCATGTTTCAACTTGCGTGGAGTGACACGGTCAGATGTAAAATGACCTTTCAGAATGACCCTGCAAATTCCAAAGTCAGAATCAGAATTTAGAATAGAGTTTATTGCAAAGTAAGTAACACTTTTTGCCTTGGTGGTTGGTGCATACATAAAACAAACATTAAATAAATTAAATAAGCAATAAATACAGAATCAAATATATACAAAATAGCTGTTTAACATAACAAAAAAGTATACATCTATTTTTGCCAGCTCAACTATTACAACAATCAGAGGTTGATACATATTCAAAGTCCTTTTGCCATTACCAAGTTAATGGTAGATATACAGTATATGAGACATACCTCAAGTATACCATATACCCATGCCTGTCCTATAACTTAAGATTCATCTTTTTCAATGTACATGATAGATATAAAAACCAAACACATTTTACAGTATTTTATTCAACATGTAAAGATAACAGTCGGCTCAACAGTTAAGTCAGTGGAGTTCATTTCACACCACCACACTGCCCTCCTGTAAATACAGGCTAAAACACACAAGTCAATTATATTAAAAAAAAATCTATTCAGGGATTTAGTAATAGGTTGAGCAGTGTTACAGGGAATTTAAAATGTTTCTTTGGAATTGGGTTGTTTGGAGTGACATCATCCAGAGTCTTGATTTTGTTTACATGTTAAAAAAAATAAATCAAATCATGTACGGATAAAATTGTTAAAAGATCATGTTTAAAAGGAAGACATGTTATGTGACTTCTGGAGGGTGCCACCAATGGTCAGAGATACAGTAACTATTGTAAGTTGCCAGGTAGTGTTGACACAGTAAATAGGCCCTGCAAATAAAGTGTGAGCTATGGCTGACTGAGTGATGACAGAAGGGGCGAGGGCATGAGATCTTATTATCTGCCCTTCTTAAGTTGAGACAAAGAAAATACAGCATGCTTGTTCACTTACGCATACTATCTCCATACGCTTGCTTTGACAAGTTGAAGTCATTCCCTTCAAAGTCATTTTGCGGAATGGGGAAGTCGGGTTTTTAAATTCGTCACTGACCGTTTGTGCATGTTTGTGCATGTGTGATTGTATCTCTGAGCAGCAGAACCTGAGTGTGATGAACACGCTGAGGTATATGCTAACACACAACAATCAACTGCTGCCCAAATTGCTGCCAAACGCCACAGAGACATGTTCCCTTCCACTGGTGACGTTGATGACCAAAGATGTGATAGAGACAGACAAATTTAAGAATATCTTCTCTTGCTAATGGCAAGGTGATAAAATAAAATAAAAGTGAAACAGCAAGCTGATTGAAATCAATGGTTCATAAAGGAACGAGTCTCGCATTGCCAGAACTTCCTCCACAGCGCTGCGGAGGAGGGTCTGGCTAGTCCAAAAAAAGCATTCCAGGATGGGAGAAAAATGGGTTCTTTGGTTTATTGGCATTTCTTCAAACCAATCCCAATCGTCTTGGGGGGGTGCTAAATGGTGGACGGAGCCACGGTGCCTCTACCAAATAGCCTCGGGAAAGAACTTCTTTGGTGGAACGTGTATACGTTCAAAAGTTGTTTTAGTCGTGCAACAGAAAACTCAGATTGGACAGATAGTCTAGCTAGCTGTCCGGATTTACCCTGCAGAGATCTGAGGAGCAGTTAACCATAGTCCTCATAAATCCAGAGTTTAGAATGCCAACAAAAGGAAATGTAAGGTAATGGACATCCAGCCGAAAATGAGACATCCGGCGAATTTCTGGTGGCACCTGAACAATCCCGGAAATGAAACGTTGTTGATTTAGACTATATAGGAAGCAACAGATTTACATATTGTCGTGGTTGTTGTGCTTCAGGGAATTAGAGGACCCAAACGCAGAGAGAGAGACGTTTTGTTTCTTGAATGTTTATTTAAAGAATATATAATATAATAGAAGGTCCAGGGAAGGCAGAGAGTCAACGGGGCGAAAACTTAGGGCCGTGGACTCGGGGAATGAGGAAGTGATGGCAGTGGTCACTGGGGAACCGGGGAGAGTGGACAGAAAGGCTGCAGCCAACAGGACTGCCGACAGCAGCGAAGGGGGAACCCCTCCGGTGGCTGAACAAAATGTTGAGGATTCTCAGGCGGCCGGCGGCGAAGGCAACACCCCTCTGGCAGCCGGCGGCGAAGGCAGAATCCCTCTGGTGGCCGAACAGGGTGTTGAGGATTCTCAGGCGGCCGGCAACGAAGGCAACACCCCTCTGGTGGCCAGCGGCGAAGGCGGAATCCCCTCTGACGGCCGAACAGGACGTCGAGGGCAGAGCCCCTCTGGAGGCTGGGCAGGCAAAGGAGCTTCTGGGCTGGAACCAGGCGACTGGTCAGCTGGGCTAGGGCCAGACGGCGGGTCAGCTGGGCTGGAGTCAGGCGACCAGGCAACGGGAACAGAGGTCGACTGGGATGCCGACAGGACACGAGGGGCAGGAGTGGGTCGGTCCGCCGACAGGACACGGGGGGCAGGAGTGGGTCGGTCCGCCGACAGGACACGGGGGGCAGGAGTGGGTCGGTCCGCCGACAGGACACGGGGGGCAGGAGTGGGTCGGTCCGCCAACAGGACACGGGGGGCAGGAGTGGGTCGGTCCGCCAACAGGACACGGGGGGCAGGAGTGGGTCGGTCCGCCAACAGGAGGGTCGCCGGATGCCTGGTCAGCTCTGGGACACTGGAAAGCTCGGGGGACACTGGACAGCCTGGGGACATTGGTCAGCTCGAGGACACTGGACAGCTGGGCAGCTTGGTCTCTGGGGTGAAGAAAGGTAGAAGACGGGCATGGCGATGGGAGCCATGACGTCCTTTTCCTCGTCTATGGCCTCTATGGGTCCCAGAACAGATGGCCAGGCAGATTCCCTCAACAGACTGCTGGTGGTTGAGGAAGTACGCTGAGCAGGCTGCATGGGTGTCGAGAGACAGGAGTTCAGAGGAGCTGCTAACAGGTGTACAGGGCTTTTGACTGGTAGCCAAGGTGTTAACAGGCAGGCCTGTGGGTGAGTTATTGGAAATGGCTTGTAAAAAATACTCTAGCCCCTTCTTAAATTCCTGCAGCTGGGGAACGAAGTGACTCACCCAAGGTCTCTCCAACAACCAATGCATCTCTCCAAGATAGTACTGTAATACTGGTCTGGATCAGAGTAAAAAAAGACTCTCCACAGTCTGACCGAACTCCAACACCTTCTCCTTGAACAAACGCCTCTCTGCTGGGTCCATGATGAGGTCAGATCATTCTGTTGTGCTTCAGGGAATTAGAGGACCCAAACGTAGAGAGCAGGCTGACGTTTTGTTGCTTGAAGGTTTATTTAAAACAAAACAAAGTTCATACAAAAGAGTCCAGAACAAAAGCAGACAAAAAACTCAGTCCAAGTCCAAAGTAGAGAGACCAAAGAACAGGATATCCAACCCAAACACAGAGACCGCAGGGACTACTGACAGGAACGAATGAACAAACTAGCAGGAACAAACACAAAATGATCAGACACAGGACAAGGGGGAAGACAAAGACTAAATACACAGGGTAACGAGGTAACGAGAAGCAGGTGACCCAAGGGCTGGGAAACAGGTGAGAAACATCAGGCAATCACAAGGGCGGGAAAACACAGGAAGTAAAACTAGACAAGACAGCACAGAAAACCAGACTATCACAATAAAACAGGAAACAGAACATAATACAAAACGACCAAGAAAGACCATAAATTACACAATCACAAGGAGACAGGATATAGAACCAAAATACCAGATCCAAATTAGAACAGAAAACAAAGCAAAATACCAAAACCATAACAGTGGTGCTTTAATCTTGACAATTTACATAGTCAGAATGATAACTTTTTCATTTCAAACCTTAAAAAATGTGTTAAAGGAGCTGTACTTGATATTCAGGACATTAATATAGCAGAATTTTCTATGTAAAGATTTAGTGGAGTAATGGCGTCCTGAACAGAGAATGAAGTAACACTCCCTCTGTGTGTGTGAGTGCCTAGTGGGTGCGTCTATATCAGATGCCGAGGGCCGAGTTGAGGAACGGTCTGTGAGAGCCATGTGGAGGCAATCCTAGACCGCTCTTTCGATTATCGAATATCGATACGGCCCCTTTAAGCTAAAGGTGACTGTGACTGTGTGCCTTGACCTCTGTGGTTATGAAGTCCTTTGAGCGCCTTGTGCTTTCACACCTCAAAGACATCACCGACCCCCTCCTGGACCCCCTGCAGTTTGCCTACAGAGCCAATAGGTCTGTAGACGATGCAGTCAACCTGGCCCTCCACTACATCCTCCGGCACTTGGACTCCGCAGGAACCTACGCCAGGAACCTGTTTGTGGACTTCAGCTCTGCTTTTAACACCATCATCCCGGCTCTGCTTCAGGAGAAACTCTCCCAGCTAGGCGTGCCTGACTCCACCTGCAGGTGGATCACTGACTTCCTGTCTGACAGGAAGCAGCATGTGAAGCTGGGGAAACACGTCTCCGACTCACAGACCATCAGCACCGGATCCCCTCAGGGGGGGTGTTCTTTCCCCCCTGCTCTTCTCCCTGTACACCAACAGCTGCACCTCCAGTCACCAGTCTGTCAAGCTTCTGAAGTTTGCGGATGACACCTCCCTCATCGGACTCATCTCTGATGGTGACGTGTCCGCCTACAGGTGGGAGGCTGACCACTTGGTGACAGCAAAACAATCTAGAGCTCAACGCTCTAAAGACAGTGGAGATGGTTGTGGACTTCAGGAAGAACCCAGCCCCACCTGCCCCCATCACTCTCTGTGGCTCCACAATTGACACTGTGGACACCCCGTTTGACATGTTAGCTAACGTTAGCTAAAATTAGCTCATGGTAGCTTAGACTGCGGTTAGATTTTTGTAGTATGCAGTTCGGGACTACAAATACAAAAATCTATCTGCTTGTTTAGGTACACATTCAGCCAGTTGGAACAGAAGAACACACCAGAATATGCCTGTTTAGTAAGCTGTATGTGATGGCCGCATTCCTACTTATAAAATGCAATTCAATGTGGAAGTAATCCAAGTATTCAGAATACGTTACTCAGATTGAGTAACGTAACGGAATACATTACAAATTACATTTTTGGGCATGTATTCTGTACTCTGTAACGGAATACGTTTTGAAAGTATCCTTCCCAACACTGGTTAAAAAACGTACTTGGCAATAAAACCCTTTCTGATTCTGATTCTGATTCTGAAACGTGGTTTTATTTTCCACCGTGTGCTGATATAAAGGGATCAGCCACGGTGTCACTCAAAGGTTTTGTCTCTTTTGGTATTAGGGCTCCCCAACCGTGACAGGGCTTCTCCTGTCACCTGCCTTTTGCAGCCATGAAGCCTCATTTAGGCCGGGGCGGTGATGGGCATGAAATGGGTTGTGCTTCTATTCTCCTCTGCAGGCTGACAGCTTGGAGCAGAAGTCAGCCTGTATCTTTCAGGCACTAGCAGTGAACTGGTGAACCACTGCGTCTCTTGTCAGGAATTTTAGAGTTCATGTTAACCTTAGACTTGCCGCAAATACATTTAGTATTCTACTTTTTCTTTTAAATCAGCAAAACACTTATTTTACAGATATATTTTCGTGCTTTCATTATCTAAATTGTACGGAAGAAGATTAGGGCCTATGTGAAAATTAGATTTGAGTTCTGAGTTTAAACTCAGAATTCTGACTTTGTTCTCAGAATTCTTCATACTTGTACCTCTCCCCCCTTGTGTTTGTGTGTGTGTGTGTGTGTGTGTGTGTGTGTGTGTGTGTGTGTATGTGAGTATGCTTATTTGTATTTTGAGTGTTGATTTTTATATATTTTTTTTTTTATATGTTGTCAAAAAATAACTAAAACAAATAATTCTAATTTTAAACTCAGAACTCAAATACATGTTTCACATGTGGCCCTAATCCTCTTCCGTACAATTGGCAACTCCATTCTCATGGATGAAACTGTATACATCCTCGGCCAGCTGCAGTTTGGGAGCACACATACCAGACAGACTCTGCATAAATCCCGTGCAGAATAAAATCCCACATGAATGGGTTTGAAAATATTTGAGAAATCAATTTGAATGTATGTCTCTTGTGTCAGAAAGCAACGACTAATTAGAACAGCAGCCCCAGCAAACCCTAATTAATTCTCATCTTGTCACTTTTAGGTTGACAACAAAGCCAATCTTTTGTTTGCATTTCATAGTGATTAGCTGAAGGTTGGCCTTTTTGTTTTCATTCCAATTTGTCTTCACGTTACGAACACTAATCTCAGCACCACCTCAAGGAGCCTCCTCGCTGCCTCTGTGTTCTCCGTCTGTCGGAGCAGATACAGATCTCACTTAGACCGCTGTTTTAGAAGATCCTTCCATTATTTCACGCTCATGGCTTTCTTTATTCAATTTGTCTGCTTTCACCCCCCCCCCCCCTTCCTCTTGAATGTAAGCTCTGACTTACATCATTTGATTTGCCTAACTGATAGAAGTTGTGGCTTTTAGCTTACTGTGCAAACGGTACCTCATTTCAGTCTGAGGTTTGAAAGATGTTTCTGTTCGCCTGTTGCTTTCATTTCCCACAGACAAATGAATGTGTGCTGCAATACATGCAGTCCTTTGGGCTTTTTACTGGGGGGTAATTGCTTTTCACACCCTATATAAAATAGCTCAGCATGTGCCTATGTGTGTGTATGTACATACAGTATCTTTCCTGTGCACACCAGCTGTTACCCATATCTGCTGGCCACACTCACAGACAAAGCAACACAAGGAGACGCTTCACTCTGCAGAGATCAAAACGTACTGTGCCCGAGTGTGAACAGAACAAACTTGGAACATTTAACATTTGGTTTAAAACCAAGAGCTCTACAGTGGATCTCATATCTCTTAGAGCAGGGGTCTTCAATGTTTTTTAAGCCAAGGACCCCTTAACTGAAAGAGAGATGGAGCAGGGACCTCCTACTACATATGTTGTATAAAATGAAGTTGCATATTAAACTGGGCCTACAATAACGTGTAGGGCGGTCTAAAGCCTTTACACATACCTTTTTAGTGCAAATAAAATACTAAGCTATTAAAACAATAATTGTTAGCAGGATTTTATGTATTCTGTTTTATTGTTAAACATACACGTGGCACAGTAAATCCTCAGGATTAACTGTGTCTGCGGATGGCTACCTTAGTGACTACCTTACCTATATGAATATATATATCAATGTTTTCTAATAATATGTTGGATTCATGTTAAGACATTTTAATTTTTTTTTTTAAACTTTCAACATTTGGTGCCCCCCCCCACCCTGCCCTGCAGTATTTGTAGTAATTCTGAGGACCCCCTGTTGAAGATCTCTGTCTTAGATTATCACCAGTGGTGCAAGAAGTATCCTTTCTAAAGTAAAAGCACCAATAAAACAATGTAGAAATACTCCGTCACAAGTCAAAGTTTGCATTCAAAATCACAGTATTATCAGCACAATGTACGTAAAGTATTACAAGTGAACGTACTTAACATAAAATTGCCTGCTGTGAAAGGAAAGTTTAATTATTGCTCAAAGGCAACCATCAGCACTACTAAATCACAGCTGTGAAACAAGGGCGGATATTTCATTTCACTGTGGGGGGGGCAATAAAAATAAAATAAATCTCTAAAGAAATTTCTCAAGGGGACACCAAAGGTGCCATCAAAAGTACTGTTGTAAAATGTAAAAAACATATACAATATTTACAGAGGAAACCCTAATGACTACTATAAAGACTGGATTGGCTAATTAACGGTTACACTTTACTTGAAGGTATCTACATAAGAGTGACATGACACTGTCATGAACGTGTCATAAACATTATAAACAAGTCATAAATGTTTATGACATGACGCTTCTTTTAGTAAGTGTCATTCGGTTTTTGTCATGACAAGTTAGGGTTATGGTTATGGTTAGGGTTTATGTGTCATGACTGTATCATGACAGTGTCATGTCACTCTTATGTAGATACCTTCAAGTAAAGTGTTACCTAATTAACTTGAGGGTTGTAACACTTTTTTAACCGACGTGTAACACATTGCTGCAACCCTCTGATGAAGCATTTTAATATATTTTGAAACTGGCAAGTTTCAAAAAGATATATTAAAACAAGTCCGTTCTATTCAATGTGCCAGATTTGTCTTAGTGATGGTAAAAGGACGACCTTTAAAGTAAGAGCGCTGTGACATGTCTCAACCACAATCCCTTGCACACGTGTCCCTGTGAGCTATGCTGCTGGCATGTGGGATTGCAGTGCAGAATGTCAACATCACCCCTGCATGTCCTTGCCTGTGGGGTTGGCTGGTTGGATGGTTGGCTGGGGTGAAGTCTCAGGTGCTGATATGCCTGACTCAGAATCCTGATTCTGATAATGCTAACTGTGTCTTGTACAGGTGGGTGTTCATCTACGAGAAAGGTTACCAGTCCACAGACACAGCAGTAAGCTCTGTCTTCTCCAAAATGAAAGGAGTGGGCTACACCAACACAGAGGGACATGAGAGAGTGTGGGATGTGGCCGACTACGTCTTCCCTCCGCAGGTTGGTGAGCTTTTTCACACATGCGGAGACATGTCATATGTGCTTATCACATGAATTGGACAATCATTTGTTTTGCACCTGGTGCAAGTCATTGACCATTGTTAGCAGTGGCGTAGCACAACATTCTGGACCCTGTACAAAGGCAGGCCCCTCCCGTCACCCACGGTTCTAGCATCCTCACATTAGGGGCCCTGTATACTCAGTAGGGCTGCACAATAAATTGTTTTTTTTAATCGTCATCGCGATTTAACTGCCACAATAAACAGATCGCAAAAGGCATTTTAGCAGAATACTGAAAGCAGCAAAACTGGGTTCCTTTTAACATATGTTAATGTATGCAAGTAATATCGTTATCGTAATATTCAACAACGTTAGTGCATATTTTCCTCATTTCGTGCATACCTAATACTCAGCCCACTCCCCCCTCCATAGTACATGTGTGTCAGAGTCAGATGTCATGAAGTCAACATCCACAGTCCATGAATCAAACTGTCAGAGTGAATAAACATCAGGCTGAGTCAGACAAAAAGCGTCAACAGGCTTTGTAGAAAGCTTGTCAGCGGTCAGATCATAACAAAGTTCAAGGTTTAGTCTTGCTTTTACAAACATCCATGTTTGCTAGATTTTATATGCCAAAACCAATCAATGACGACACTACGACGGAGCATTAGGGCCACATCAAAGGAAAAAAAATAAGGAAGGAGATATTTTTTTAATTTATTTTGCATTTCGAAGATAAAGTCAACATGACGAGAATAAAGTTGAACTATACCATTTCGAGAATAATGTCGAAATGTCGAGATTAAAGTTGAAATGACGAGAATAAATTAAACTCCTTTATCACTTCATCACATTAGAGCCATGCCAGCTGCCATGTAGGCAGCATCATAGATATGGGTTACATCCTTAGAGTGGATGCCTGAGCGCCACTCCTTAAGGATCAAACAAGTTGATCAATTGTCTTATTGTGTATTGTGATACAACATATCCTCTCTGTATTGCACGTAGGTGTAACCATGGATACCCTTGCATCTGTCCATTACAAGCTATTTCAGTTAGCAGGAATACGGCCACCTCTTCCAAGTTTGTGTTTCTCCTTCTGAACAGACGCAATTTTCTGCACAATCTCTTCAAAGTCCTAATACTTATCACCATACTGTGTTTATGCGCTAAAAGATAAAGAGTTCATGCATTTTGTAGAATACAATAGGTAAAGTTAGTAGTTTGGTGTATTCTCAAAAGTCCGACTTGATTCTTGAAATAGGCTATCAAGTTTTTTCTCGACATGTCGACTTTATTCTCGAAAAAATATTTCAACTTTGTTCTCGTCATGTTGACTTTTTTCACGACATTTGGACTTTATTCTCAAAATGCAAAATAAATAAAACATCTTCCTCCTTAATTCTTTTCCCTTGATGTGGCCCTAATGCTCTGTCGTACGACACAGACTAATGTTACTGCTGGTTTCTAAACTTGACCTGGATGACACAGTGATCTGGCTTTGTCAACATCAAGGTGTCTCTGTGCTTTCCAAAAGTCATTGTGAGAATTTCTGTGCAAAAACTGAGCAAACAACCTAACAAAGATGGACTCTCAGGAAAGTATATATCATTTGTTTACCTAAAAAGTTGCCGTGTCCTGTTATTTGTAGAAAAGAAATAAAGAGACACAATGTTGAGACAAGATTGTCCTGTTTGCTTTGACATCTGTGGGCCTTTTTTTATAATTGAGTGTGGGTTTGGCATGATAAACCCAACCAACAAGATGAAATGGTCACTTAGGTAGAACTCCTCACACTTTGATCAGGTATCAACTACGACTTTGTCTTTATTCTGAAATCTAACTCAGTATTCCCCAGACAGTCGTGGTTTAACTAATTTCAGTCAGATTGATGATGATTGTCAGATGATTGATGATTTAGTTTGAGAGAAACTTAATTAAATAGGCCATACTTTATGTTACCAGCATCTTGTCTCTATCATAACATTATCAATGATACCACTTTAAGTGAAAAAAATATAAAAGGGCATAAAAGGGCTTAATTATGGTCAAAAAGTAAGTTGGGGAAATGCGCTTGTTTGCTTTTTTGCTCTGAGTTACACGAGAAGTTCTCTCATATCTGTCGGCTAATTATGAAGCTATAGCCGGCAGCAGGTTAGCTTAGCTTAGCATAAAAACAGTAAACCGAGGAAAAAAGCTAGCCTGGCTCTGTCCAAAGGTAACAAAAATCCACCTACCAGCACCTAACTGTGTTTTGACAGGCCGCAGAGTTAGAAGTGCCGTGCCGTGAGTGCATACAAAGCCAATAGAAAGATGCATTTAGACACAAATTTGAACTGGAGAAATTGAAACCTAAAGAACTGGAGTTTCTGCTGAGTTCTGTACAGTCAGAGGCTGAGCTGTCCCAAACACACAGACGCACAACACGGACATTGTCGAGTCGTCCATTGCTAGCTAGCTTACAGCTAACGGCTGTGTGGGGTGAATCAACACGGACTGTACAATGGTCCAGCAGTTAAATTTGCGCGAATGACGTAAAAGTATTCACTTTGCTTTCTGTCTGAAAACAACACCTTTAAAAGCTATAGTGCGTAACGTTAGTTTCTGTCTCCCCCATGAGGAATTCTTAGTAATGACAACAGAACTGATGGTGCGTCCACATGATACAAGCCTTCCGTGATCGCGCACCACCCCTCTTCCACACAGTTGCTAGTAGCCAAGGAGGACATGGAGGATTAAAAAAAAAATTGACTCTTTAGAAGAGCTAATTATCTTCAATTTTCTGCACGAAAGTTGCCGGACGCCACCATTTTCTGAACACAGCCATACTGAGAAATACAGAGAGAGTTGTGTGGAGCTGATAGTCTTAATTAGCTTGGTAGCAACTCATTTGGTAATGGCTTGAATGTAACAGACGTTCATTAATATCAAAAAGTTACGCACTAAAGCTTTAATGTTCACTAATTAGCATGTTATAACTCGTTTTAAACAAGACGTCCTTGTTTATGGCCAAGAAATAGTTTAGCACAACTTTGTCGTTTTTACACCTTGTTGTTTCTTTATTGTTTTTACACTTTATTTTATTTTTTAAAAGATAGAACAATCAAGACATGACGTCAAGTAATTGGATTGACGAGAATATTGATCAATCTTCTCATCTAATTTGCAGCAAAAAAAGTGTATTTCCCAAAATGTCTAAACTATTTCTTTGAGCTGAAACTGACCATGGATAAAACAAGGTGTGACTTATTGGATTCAAAGTTTAGGTTTGAAAGTGAAAGTGTGATCTCACTAGGGTCACCATGGGACACTAATGTTTGAGAGGCGGTTAGATGACTACTACAAGAAACTTTAGCATGTTGCCTAACAACTACTGCATCCTTTATTATGTAATTGTATGCCATAAATAATGACATTAAAATGTAACACATTGCTTCTTTTAACCCTAAACTTCAGGGAGACTCATCTTTTGTGGTAATGACAAACTACATTATTACTGAAGGTCAGAAGATGGGAAAGTGTCCAGAGGTAAGTGGAAATACTCCCTCCCATTTTCTTACTTCCCTTCATTCCATTATCCATTATACATTATACACTTCCTTAAATAGTCAAACTAAACACGAATTGTGTCTCATTCCAAGACTGCTTCTGTCATTGGGTAATTGTGTAGCTGTCGAGTAGCAGAAAACAAATCTCAATCTAAAAAAACATTCAATTTAAAGGCCTAAAAATGACATACACAGCCGTTTCTGTATGCTGTTGTTTTCATGTTGTTCACATCCACATTCCACAGTTGTGTGCACACTCTGACCCCGATCTCTTTGTTTACAGCTCCAAGGCAAGCACAACTGTAGCTCACACGCTGACTGTGAAGGAGGGAGTTTCAAACGTACGGGACATGGTAAATCCTGACGGCCTGACAGTGTGTGACATCAACAGTCCTCACTGAGTAACCGTCTGTCCATCTGTCGCTAAATGCAGATCAGCCCACATCTTTGCCTTTCTGCTATCTGGAATGTAACTTGTTGTACTTGTACTTTCCTTCGTTTCTTTTCATGCCACTTCTACTCCACTACATCTCAGAGAGAAATATTGTACTTTTTACTCCACTACATTTATCTGATAGCTTTAGTTACTAGTTACTTTACAAATTATGATTTTTGCATACAAAACACATGTAATTTATAAAATACGATGTTTTATTATAAATCAACAATATAACGGCCTACAAGTCCAGCTGAAATTATTAGACCATTAAACACTTAGTTGATTGACAGAACTGTTTGGATCGTTTTCCAGTTTCTAAAATGTGAGGATTTTTCTGCATTGAGTACTTTTTACTTTTAATACTTTAAATAAGTTTTCCTGATGATACTTACAGAGTAGTTTTAGTGTGGTATCAGTACTTTTACTTTTAGAATCTGAAGACTTCTTCCACCACTTTTTCTTTTTGTTTCGCCAGGAACTAAAGCCCTTCTTAAACTTTAACTTCTTAAAGCCAGTGACAGGATGAAGATGCGCTGAGGAAAGTAGAGAATTGTATACAGTAAGGTTATGGAGCAGTGTTTGCACAATGGGTTGTGGCTCTGGATGGGCTCACACGGTAGAAACTAAAATACATCTGATGCATATCATCGTCACTGCTAAGGTAAACACTTACAATCAGGTCCATAAATATTGGGACATCGACACAATTCTAATCTTTTTGGCTCTATACACCACCACAATGGAGTTGAAATGAAACGAACAAGATGTGCTTTAACTGCAGACTTTCAGCTTTAATTTGAGGGTATTTACATCCAAATCAGGTGAACGGTGTAGGAATTACAACAGTTTGTATATGTGCCTCCCACTTTTTAAGGGACCAAAAGTAATGGGACAATTGGCGGCTCAGCTGTTCCATGGCCAGGTGTGTGTTATTCCCTCATTATCCCATTTACAAGGAGCAGATAAAAGGTCCAGAGTTCATTTCAAGTGTGCTATTTCCATTTGGAATCTGTTGCTGTCAACTCTCAATATGAGATCCAAAGAGCTGTCACTATCAGTGAAGCAAGCCATCATTAGGCTGAAAAATCTAAACAAACCCATCAGAGAGATAGCAAAAACATTAGGTGTGGCCAAATCAACTGTTTGGAACATTCTTAAAAAGAAAGAACGCACCGGTGAGCTCAGCAACACCAAAAGACCCGGAAGACCACGGAAAACAACTGTGGTGGATGACCCGAAGAATACTTTCCCTGGTGAAGAAAACACCCTTCACAACAGTTGGCCAGATCAAGAACACTCTCCAGGAGGTAGGTGTATGTGTGTCAAAGTCAACAATCAAGAGAAGACTTCACCAGAGTGAATACAGAGGGTTCACTACAAGATGTAAACCATTGGTGAGCCTCAAAAACAGGAAGGCCAGATTAGAGTTTGCCAAACAACATCTAAAAAAGCCTTCACATTTCTGGAACAACATCCTATGGACAGATGAGACAAAGATCAACTTGTACCAGAGTGATGGGAAGAGAAGAGTATGGAGAAGGAAAGGAACTGCTCATGATCCAAAGCATACCACCTCATCAGTGAAGTATGGTGGTGGTAGTGTCATGGCGTGGGCATGTATGGCTGCCAATGGAACTGGTTCTCTTGTATTTATTGATGATGTGACTGCTGACAAAAGCAGCAGGATGAATTCTGAAGTGTTTCGGGCAATATTATCTGCTCATATTCAGCCAAATGCTTCAGAACTCATTGGACGGCACTTCACAGTGCAGATGGACAATGACCAGAAGCATACTGCGAAAGCAACCAAAGAGTTTTTTTAAGGGAAAGAAGTGGAATGTTATGCAATGGCCTAGTCAATCACCTGACCTGAATCCGATTGAGCATGCATTTCACTTGCTGAAGACAAAACTGAAGGGAAAATGCCCCAAGAACAAGCAGGAACTGAAGACAGTTGCAGTAGAGGCCTGGCAGAGCATCACCAGGGATGAAACCCAGCGTCTGGTGATGTCTATGCGTTCCAGACTTCAGGCTGTAATTGATTGCAAAGGATTTGCAACCAAGTATTAAAAAGTGAAAGTTTGATTTATGATTGTTAATCTGTCCCATTACTTTTGGTCCCTTAAAAAGTGGGAGGCACATATACAAACTGTTGTAATACCTACACCGTTCACCTGATTTGGATGTAAATACCCTCAAATTAAAGCTGAAAGTCTGCAGTTAAAGCACATCTTGTTCATTTCATTTCAACTCCATTGTGGTGGTGTATAGAGCCAAAAAGATTAGAATTGTGTCGATGTCCCAATATTTATGGACCTGACTGTAGATGTAATTTGTGCATTGCTCTTCTCCAACAATGAGAAAAAGCCCAGACTAAAATCAACAAACTCAGTCTTAGCAACCAAGCACATTGTGTGTGTGTGTGTGTGTGTGTGTGTGTGTGTGTGTGTGTGTGAGCAGTTTCATCAGTGAAGCATGGAAGTACAACCCTGCCTTAAGCAAGTACACACATACATGCACAGCATATATAATCACAGACGTGCCAATAACTCCTGTGCGTGTGGGACACAAACCATAAGCACATAGAGACATCGAAAACAAATAACGATTCCGACAAGCCTTTTTTTAATAGGTCAAAACATATACAGTGTCGTCGGCAACTTCAAAGAGCAGTTACATACATTTATTGTCCTCCATCTGTCCCGAGGATTAAACCTGGAGCCTTTCAAGCCCTCTGTGTCAGACATCGACTTCAATAAGACCAATGTTAGCCAAGGCTTTACATCTGTCTGTGTCAATCCAGTCAAATACATCTTCAGGTGCCAGTATCTCTTTGGAGGCGACGTACGTACTGTCTCTATGCTTGTAGACAAGTAAACAGTTGGGGGAAAGGGGGGGGGGGGGTGCCCCTGTAGCTAAACAGACTGGTGGGCTCCAGTGAAAGGTCAAAGACTGAAAGCTGAGTGACCACAGAGAATTTCAAGATATTCTAAAGAAATCAAGCAGCACACGATGAGAGGCTGCTAGCGACAAGGCCAATCACATGGAGAGAAATTCCATGCAAGGATCAGGGCGAGATAAAGAAAACAGCTATTTCAGCGCTTGCTTTGATTCTCCTTTATATCTCGCTTGCTGCCGTTGATGCTAATTCCAGATAGTTTGATAAAAGTGGAGGCAGAGAATGTGTAGAATTGCTTTGATTTTAAAGCCTATACATCTTTCTTTCTTTTTGTGTTGTTGCTGCTTGAAACCCTTGCTCCAGTTTGAAGTTGTGTGTCCAAAGATGAACTCTAGTCTGTTTTATTTCAAGGACAAATGACGGGGGTCTGCCTGAACGCCACTAAGACCTGCGAGGTGTTGGCGTGGTGCCCTGTTGAGGATGATGTCAACATACCAGAGTATGTGAAAACACAGAATTATTCACACTGCAAGCTGATACTGACTTGCAACGCATGCAACGATTGCATTTGTGATGATTTATGCTCCTCAGCATACTGGATTTCATTCTATTCTCTCTTCTGTTTATTCCCGTCTAGTCCTCCTATGTTGATGTCTGCAGTGAACTACACACTGTTCATCAAGAATTCTGTTACTTTCCCCTTATTTGGCGTCTCAAGGTGATGCACCTCATTCATATATATTATGATATATATATCATAATTATTATTAATTAATTATTTAGCTCATCAGATGCTACAAATGTTTCCAAATGAAGGTAAAGGTGAAGACAGATAAATAGAAAGCAGCCTGCTTTTTTTCATATGTTGTTATAGCTTTATCCTTAGCTGAATAATGATACATAAAGAGAAAAGGCAAGATCTGAATTGCATCATGGTAATTGTAGGATCTTGTGTTTTTTAACTAAAAGTCAGGCTATCTCGGCTTCTACTGCACTGATTCGGACTTTTCTTTTTTAAATCTTATTCTCACAAGTCCTCAAACTTTATGAACGTGTGACACGATATTGATGGAGTAGCCCTTTAAGTTTGAAAGTTTTGTCATACCAGGGGTTTGAACTCATGTTGTTGGTAAAACCAATGCTTAAACACAATAAATGTCTTGAGTGCCTATCTACTAAAATGACTTTTTTTTAAATCCATTCAGTCATGCTCTAGATGGTTTTGTGCCTTTAAATTGTGCAAAGAAGTAAATATGGATCAGATGGTCAGTCGACAATATTTGTGGACTTTAAAAATGATAAGAAATCATTCAGAAATCATACACAGCCTGGCACCTTATGTATTAGGCTAAATGCAAACAATTGAATGTAATTTGAGGTTATATTGTTTTCCTGGACACTAAAATAGCTCTATTTATTACTCTATATATTTTTTATAATGACCAATTGTGCTTTCAGGAGTAACCTGGTGGAGAATATTGATAATGCATACATCAACAAATGCCTTTATGATCCGACGGATGCTCCACTGTGCCCCATCTTCCGACTGGGAGACATAGTTAAACTGTCTGGCTTCAAATTCGAAACAATAGCCAGAGTGGTAAGTAAGCTGATCTTTACTTAACACTGAATGGAAAGGGATGATTGTTCAGGTGGAGAGGCAGACCTGTATTCCATCCAGTCACAGCTGCACATGTGTTGTCTTTTGCTGTTTTGTTTCCTTTGTTTCTCGCTCTATTATGGAGACTTGTATTGTGTATTATGTGCTTGTATCCTGACAGGGAGGGGCCATTGGTATTGTGGTCGACTGGACATGTAACCTAGATGTGGATATAAAACACTGTATACCAAAGTACACCTTCCACGGTCTGTACGGAAACGCCGCTGAGACAGACCAAGCCAGAGCTTCAGTTGGCTACAATTTCAGGTGTGTAAATAACTTCAGTGAATGAACAAAGACTCAAGCGTTTTTACACTGCAGAAATACTTCTTATATAATAGGCTACGCTTATTTTAGGAAAAAGACTTATTTATTTATATGTATTTGTAAGAGTTAAGATTAATACCACTCTTAAATTTGTGCGTAATGTACAGCATGGAGCTGGAGCCAGCAGCCGGGTATCTTCGATTAGCATATACAAGACAAGAGAACAGAGGAAAACAGTTGGTCTGGTTTGATGGGGTGTTCGCAACACCCCATAAAACCATAAAGTGTTGGTTTTTCTTTAAACCAATCACAATTGTCTTGGGTGGCGCTAAGCTCGGGATGCAGCGATGGTGACTCTGCAAAATAGTCTCAGGAAGGAACTTGTTTCGGTGGAATGTTTGAACCCCGCAAAAGAAAATGTCACATACAATATTGAATAAAGTGTTCACATAATACAGTAACGTGAGCTATTTAAATTAGCTGGATACATGGTTTAATGTCATTTGCTCTTACCAGTGTATCTCCGTGTGTACTTCATCCACAGCAATCCCACCAATCGGTCCCAAAACGTCCCTGTAAGATAGTAAATGCCGTAAACATATTCTTTGTAAATCTTACAATTATTCCCTGAAAGACAAGCAGGCCTGCCTTATATCCCGTAGTAAGAGATTTTAAGAATGCCAACAAACAGAGAGCGGAAGAGGGGCAAAGCCTGATTATGGAAATGTGTATAGGCTAGCTATTTCCCCCTGTTTGCAGTTTTTATGTGAAGCTAAACTAATGCCTACTTGCTGTAGCTTCATATTAAATATGTGTATTTTTAATAGAGGTTTAATACTCTGAAGTCATTGGGTCTGGTCATTTCCTGTTCCAGTGTGTTTAATCTGCATTAACAGCAACAAAATACTGCTGATGGAAACATCTTTTTTCATGTTGATATACTGTCAACATATCCAGTACTTATTGCTCACTTTATTTCCCATGGACTGGACTGAACTCAAGTCAAGTCCATTTAAATACAGTACAGTATAGCCTAATATCTCATATCATAAATTTGCCTCAAAGGGCTTTACAATCTCTGTTCTTAGACCCTCGATTTAGGTAAGGAAAAAAACTCCCCCAAAAACCTGAAGAAGAGCAACAGAGAAGGGATTCCTCTCCGTGGACAGACAGACAGACAGACATGCAATAGAAGACCAACATAGTACATTTCAGAATAGACAATCAGGTTGACAAAAAAATATAGGTAGTAAATAATAAATAAATGATAGATTGTAAACGACTGGATCCATTGAAGACATTGAACAACTTCAGGTGTCGCCAAACAGCCCTGAGCCACACAAGCTCCTCACAGCATTCACACATATATGGAAATAGAAACAAGAGGGAGAGAGAGACAAGAACAACATGCACACACGGGAGAGAGAGAGAGAGAAAGAGAGAGAGAGAGAAAGATAGAGATAGATAAATAGAGAGAGAGAGAGAGAGAGAGAGAGAGAGAGAGAGAGAGAGAGAGAGAGAGAGAGAGAGAGAGAGAGAGAGAGAGAGAGAGAGAGAGAGAGAGAGAGAGAGAGAGAGAGAGAGAGAGAGAGAGAGAGAGAGAGAGAGAGAGAGAAAGATAGAGATAGATAAATAGAGAGAGAGAGAGAGAGAGAGTGAGAGTGAGAGTGATGCTGTTGTTGTGGAACACAAACAAAGAGAGTTTAGTTTATTTATGAGGCTTACAGCATTCTCGTATGCAGGACAAACATGGACATGAAGTAGGCTTAAAAGATTCATTGAGACTGGGGCCGACCCGCTGGACGGATAACGGTAACAAGTACCAGCCTGAAGTAGTCAAAGAATAAGCAACTAACTGCGAGTTTTAGGCGAAAGATACTGCTCTCTGTGTGAGGTCTAATGCAGGCCTGCAATGCCTGAAGTTCATAATGTGTCCTTGCCCTCGGTAAAACCTGACACTCCAAGATTTGGTTCAAACTGTCACTTTTTATCAATCATTCTATTTATATTTGTTACAGGAAATTGTGGAAGGTCCAATTCCAGTGAAATGTTAGCCCATCAGTTCCTTTAACTTGTGCATGATTCATCATAAAGCAGAATATGGCCGTCACATCGGCACGCAGAAAATAAATGTTTGTATTCTGAGGAGAGTCTGCTCTCTGTGCTCATACAGGCATTCATGGGATATTATTTAGGTAGTGCTAATTGGCTATAGGGGTGTTGACTGCAATGGCATTGGACGTCTTCAATACCTTACTACTACTTATTATTACACATTCTGAAGGTTTCACAGCCCTTGGGTTTTGCAGTAGTGTATTACATGGGAGAAATGTGCTCTTGTTCAAGATCCAATATAGTCTCAAACGGATATAGGGAACACGTGGGAAATGTAAATATTTACACAACATGTATAATTCCCATGGCTGCCTGTTTTGTAGGTATGCAAAGCATTATTTGGAGGACAAAGAACAGAAGAGAACCCTTCTCAAAGTGTTCGGGATCAGGTTCGATATCATTGTGCAGTCACTGGTGAGTTATATATAATATTTTTACTCTGATCAAATTCTGACTTGAGAAAATAGTCAACCGGAATTTTGTATCATTGGCACTCTGTCCTTCACAGGCAAGAAAGTTTGATATCATCCCAACACTGACAGCTATAGGCTCTGGAGTAGGCATCTTTGGAGTGGTATGTTGCAGCCCAGAGTACCTGCAATAATTAAGTATTGTCTGTGGAATACTTTTGGATATTAACTATAGTGATTCTGATTTTACAGGCAACTGTAGTATGTGACTTAGTGCTGCTCTATTTGCTGCCGAAGAGAGAATTTTACAAGAACATGAAGTTCAAATACACAGACTCCCATGTACAGGTAAGCTCTACTGTGTGATGCACGTAAATGATAATCTGATGTCACTTCTGCTGTGATGTAAATTCAGTTTGAACACAAGGTGGCAGCAGAGAGGCTTTACACAATAACAGTCCAGACAGACACAGAACAGACACCGACAGTGCGTGTCTATATCTGAACTAGGGCTGCCACCAACGATTGTTTTCAATGTCCATTCATCTGTTGCTTATTTTCTCAATAATTGATTAGTTGCGTGGCCTATAAATGTCAGAAAATGGTGAAAAATGTCGATCAGTGTTTCCCGAAGCCCAAGATGTCGTCCTCAAATGTCTTGTTTTGTCTACAACTCGAAGAAGTTTTACTTTTCTTTCTTAAAAATTATCCAAAATCCTCCCTGATTACAATTTGTTTTACTTTTATGTTTTTATTCTGGTCTAGTATTGTTTTTTTTAATGTATTTATCTCAGTTATTATTATCATCTCTGCCACAATTATTACATTCCACCCTACTAAGTTTCACCAAACATGTACATACACCATACCGGTCATCCAAACATCAACACATCCATACACACATTTACCCTATACTGTATATCACTTGCACATTTGTACATTCAATCTTCAATCACACCAACATTTAATGTAATTGTTTGTCTGTGTATTGTTGTATTGTATACTCTATACGTCACCTTTTTGTAACACACTATCTTCACAAATTTAATTTAAAAAATAAATAATTATCCAAACGATTAACATAATAGTTTGCAATTAATTTAATAGTTGACAAGTAATCGATAAATCAAATAATCTTTGCAGCTCTAATCTGAACATTTGGGATGCATTTCAGTTGTTGTGAAAGAAAGCTTTTGCATCGAAACTAGAAAACCCCACAAGCACACGGGAGCAGTAACCTTCAGATTAATGCTGTGTTTATACCCATAACACAGACAGGGCAGGGGTGTCTACTGTATGCTTGCTACAGTTTAGCCATTTATCTGATGGAAGATGAAATCTTCCTCTATACATTCCCAGACAGTTTCCTTCTGTTACTGAAACAAGCAGAACATTTTTCTATTTGCAGCCTGACAGCGAGTCGCTTGGTATAGAAACAAGCATCTATTACACCTTTGAAGCGAATGCAAGACAAGTCCAAGGCACTGGCCAGTCTAATGTGAGTGCATGTAGAAGTCTAGAGCAGTGGATTCCAAAGTGGGGGCCCGGGGACACCCAGGGGTCCTTGAGGGGGTTGCAGGGGGTCCGCAGCAAAAAGGGGATTCATTCATTTTCACTAGAACTACATCCAGAAGTAACACAATGACAGACGGTAGGACTGTTTTGGTCATGGCTTTCATACACTTTCTGTAATGAAACATCGAAAAGCAAAAATCCGATCAGATGGGGGACCCTGGGAAAAAATCTTATCAACGGGTCAAATTTGTAACACTTTAGGGGTAAAAGTTTGGGAACCACTGGTCTAGACAGTAGAGCAGATTTTTTATTTTCATGCATTCTATCGTGTGATGATGATTAGGAGAATCCTTTTGTCGTTACCCGAGAGGTCTAAATGGTTCCTATGTGCTATGGATTTGACTTTTTATCCTGCAGGACCCTGATTCAGAGGCATGCAGCACAGAGACGGAAGTATGCAAAGTAAGAGATTTATATATTTCTATAACATTAAAGCCTATTTGCTTGGTTTTTAGGACGGCTGATGTTTTATTTATCTGCTATTCCTGTAGAAGTGACGTGGGAGCAACATTTTGAGGTACTTTGAAGGACTACTGAACTGGGACCCTGCAGTAGACCCTACAAGACACACACACACACACACACACACACACACACACACACACACACACACACAACTCTGGATTGAAAGGACAGTCTAAGACAATTCTCCACGTGTCCTGTTTCTTCAGCAACATCTTCCACCAACATCTTCCCTCTTACAGCAACCCTGAGTGACTGGGACTGACTCTTGCTGTTGTCTGTAGAGCTTTAGCGTAGCTCCGCTGTATGTGTACTTTTTTGGGTGTAGCTTGGTTTGCTTTTGTTCAAACTTTGGGTGTAACCTCCACCAGTGCAGGTGAAAGAACAGTTTCTGGCACTTCAGTGCTTCCGTGTGTCCACAAATCATCCTTAAGTCATCCAGTAGCTCTGTCGCTGTCTTTGTCAAAGCAAGACATACACAGATGTAGATATACGTGTGGATGTGCCACTGTCGGAGTGATTCTTCCCCCGTGTGCACCATGTGATCGGCAATAAAGATGTACAGTAATATTACTGCTTTTTGTCTTGTCTCGCAGTGCAAACAGGAATACAGGCAACATATCAAAAATAATTCAGATTTTCTTTTTTTTTTTATTGTCTTTGATTATGTCTAGGTGTACAAAACGCATGCAAAAAAATAGCTTCTGTATATATATTGGTACATATTTACATTGTAACAGTTGCATTCTGTAGGGATGTGCCATGCTTGTTTTTGTATGCCGAGGCGAGGGAGTACATTCAGAGAAATGCACAAGACAACACGAGACACAGAGACAGCAGGCGCCTTCAACCCATACATCCGGCACACAACTGAGATCCAATCGTCCCTGACTGAACATTAAGCACCAGCTCACTCCCACAGTCCTCCTTTGGATACAACTGTGACCTGAAATCATGAGAAATGATTCCTGTCACTTACGCAACTGCTCCCATTGATTTTTCTTCAGCGTTTCACGACAGTGACAACGCTAGGCTAGAAAGCACTAACTCCGCCATGGCAGCACAATTTAATATTTGTATTTAGTATGTATCTGGACCCAGCTCTGCATTGAAATAGTGACTAGAGAATATAAAGTCTGTAAGTATCCAATCCAATACACCATGTGCTGTAGAATCACTTTTAGGCTAAATTCTATTAAATTTAGCAGCATCGATCAGGGTTGATGCAATACATGCAGATGCCATTTAAATATAGTTGCAGTTGTGCGTTTGCGTTATGACTGGTATGTTCACAAAAACTGAAAAAGACAGTGAATTTAGGGAATGTTGGCAAACATTTGTAGGAGTGGTTTTGCTAAACTTTTTAAAAAATGGCGGGAAAGGGCGCCCGGATAGCTCAGTTGGTAGAGCAGGGCGCCCATATATAGAGGTTTACTCCTCGACGCAGCGGGCCTGGGTTCGACTCTGACCGCCCCCTCCAAAAAAAAAAAAATGGCAGGAAATCTCTGTAGATGGAAATGGGTGAGGCCTATATGGATTGATTGACACATCTCGGACTAAGGAATCAGGAAAAACCAATCGGTTCAGGAACTACAACATTAAAGCTTTCTGACTGGCCACGCCGTGATGTAATCTGCACCAAAATCTGTTCTTCCTCAGCCCATTGGCTGCTTTTCTATCAAATGTAATTGAAATCTGTTTAGAAGCTGTGGATAAATGCTTCAAACTAACAGGACAATAAACAGGAGAGAAAAAATAACCTCTGCAGAGGTAATAATTAACATAAAAAACAATTAACCGTTAAATAAGTGGTAGCTGGGCGGCATGAAGAGACTGTCCTATGGTTGGAGGATTAAATGTTTCATCTTCGAGGGCGGCTACCCATCACTGTCTCTCTCCATCTTGAACACAAAGCTGCTATTTCAAGCTGCTGCTATAACGGGGGTGACAGTGTTTTAGCATTGTGCATCATGTCAGCAGTCCCATGCTCCAGTTACACACCATTCACAATTCTGTTGTTGTTGTTGGATAGGTACATCTTGTTACGGTAGCTGTTACAGCATTGTGACACAGACAGGAGAATAAGGTACTGATAACATGTTTTTTCATTTATCAAAAAATTCTTAAAAACCAATCAGCAATGCAGTGACATGCAGATTGGTATCGAAAGCAGAGGAGATGGGACAACAGACGATACACAGTAAGTACGGTCGTTTACAGATGGACCACAGTTTTTTTTTCCTTGATCATTAACTGTACAATGTTAAATGGCTGGCAGGTACCAGTAGTGTTATATGTAATCACAATAACTTTAATAAGCATCTGTAAGTGGAAAAGTGCAAATATTTAAATATAAGCAGTATTTTAATAATAATAATAGATTTTTAAAAATGAGCTGACTCCTCTGACAGCAGGGGAATGCCAATAATGCACCAATGATAAAGACGACAACAATATTGCACCTCTGACACTGACAAATGTCCGTACAAACACACACATGTAAAGCTGGCAACATTCTCATTAGAATGTGATGAGAGTTCAACCATTTTTAAGCTAATAAGCAGGACAAGAGGGAATCTGCAGACACAGAATTTTCTGCAGATTTTTTTACAGACTTACAGACTTACCGACTAAAAAATTAAATAGAACTCAAAAAAAATCTGCTGATTACTTTTGGGTCTGCTAAGTTAGAACATCCCATCACAAACATTTTGGGTTCAAACAGCCTTTCACTGAAGGTGCAAAAAGACCTCCGCCTCCTTTCACTTCACATCATCCTCAGCAGAGAGAAGGAACAAACACAAAAGAAAGACATTATTAAATGAATTATGCTTGATTTCAAACTGCGTATACAACATTTTAGACAAATTCACATTAAGATATTCATTTATCCTGTACAAATTACCAACTCTTTTACTGAACACTTAAATAAAGATACAGTACAAAGCTTTACAATCCCCAGCACCCACAACAATCTATGGTTTTTATGCATAACGTCCCTGCCTCTGTGAACATCAATCCCCTAAACACAGAGGCTCAATAACAGTAGGTGAAATGCTTTCCCATTCTGATTCACTGAAGGACACTGAGGGCAACATTAATAGAGGAACTGCAAAGCGCTGCACTCCCCGTTTCTAAGCAGCCCCACTGGGGACAGCGCTCAAGTCTTGATGTTGGCAGCCTGGGCCTAATCATGACAGTAAGATTCTCCTTTTCACTGCCGTTCAAGTGATCAGAGCACTCTTTCAGCCAAACACGCTTTCTCTCACAGGGTGATGACCCAGGCCAGAAAAAGAGGAGGAAAAAAAAAATCAAAATGGAGTTACATAAACATTCATCTGAGGCTGGGTTGCTGCGGAGTCACACATGTTCTCATTGATTTGAGTAGGCGTCACAAAGTTAGCTAACCACTGAATGGCAAACAAAGAACTCAAATCACTGATAAACACAGTTTTCTTTTTCATTCATCACCAACATTTATGATCTCACAGGGTTAGAATGCTAACTAACTAGCTTACCTAGCACACTACTCTACGAAGGTGTATTACCAGTTGGACCTTTAAAACGATCAGCAGGCAAACTAGTTTTACATTATTATTCAAATTATTATTATTTGAAACTTTGAATTTAAATTAAATCTCATTTATATTTTATATATACACTACACCAGACATATACACCACTTAGAAATGTCCATTCCACTCCATTATAGACAGAATACCAGCTGAGATCAGTTGCATTGTTTTTTTTAACCAGGGCAGCAGTTTTCAGATTACATTATGTGCTTACATAATTTCAAAAGGGTTGTCGACTGTTTTCTCAGTTAGCCTTTTAAAATGATATCAGATTAGTAAACAGAATGTGCCTTTGGAACATTGGATGAATGGTTGCTGACAATGGGCAATGTAGATATTGCATTAAAGATCAGCCACAACAGTCGAGAACCCTTTTGCAATTATGTAAGAACATAATGTAATCTGAAAACTGCTGCCCTGGTTAAAAAAAGGTATTCTGTCTGTAATGGAGTGGAATGGAAATTTCTAAGTGACCCCAAACCGGTAGTGACCGGTAGTGTATACTTACTACATATATTTATAAAATACATATGAGATAATAATTTTCACAATAGCCAGATTCAGAGTGAGATTTCAGGCAAACATAAAAGGCTAAGATTGATTTATAATATAGGCTGGGTTTATATGACATACTTGGGTCTTGGTAGGGTTAACATTTAGTGTCAGGGGGAAAAAAAAAATCCCTTAAACAGTACAGGGATTGTTGTCCTCTGTGTATTGCAAAGCACACCTCTATGACCCACTGTGCACACCTGAACACCTGATTCCCTTTATTTTATTCTGCTAGGGAATACGGAAATATAAATTTGGGGTAGTAGAAAAAAAGAAAGATCTGCTCTTCCAAAAAGTCCCAATACCCTCCCCTCAGCAAAAAGGAAACTTATATAAGCCTCCCCCTTTTCTGTCCTCCCCTCCCCCTTAATATGAATTTGTGTACAGCCCCTGAGCCTGGATAACTGATTCAATTTCTTCTGTAAGAGCACTCATTGATGTTTAACTTAGACAATAAGATTATTCATGCCTTCAAATCAGCTCTGCATCAACGAGCGTTGTATAATAATACATTCTAATTTGTAGGGGGGATTATTTAAGGTATAGGCCATCGGAGTAGTTTACAGTGTGTTCACATTCGCCATCAAACAACATACACTTCATAGTGCACCAATATCTGTCGCAATTACGTCACATCAAATCAAGGAGTACTGTATGACATAAAAGGGAAAGAGACAGTGTTAGAGAACAGAAATCAGACAAACAAAGAGTAGGAGAGGAAGCGTGAAATGACTTCTAACACAGAAATAATTACACATTACACATGATGTAGTCCTTTCTGTGTGACAAGCCTCAGACAGCTGACTTCAGAAAAGTTCAACCAGTCAGGCCAGCACAGGAAGGACTTGGACCTTTATCACCCAGCTCCAAAGTAAAAGCTGATACACACACACACTGACGAATAGGGCTGTGAGATGATAACGGATAAATAATTTAAAACAAAGCACTGTAGTTCACTGAAGAGACAATAGAGTGTCAATTACATGCTGAAATCGGTGATGATTATTCTCTTCGCCTGACTGTGACAGGTGGCTGTCGACAGTCTGATGATGAGGCCTAACTATTTATCCATGCACACGGGTAAAAAAAAAAAAAAAAAAAAAAAATCTGAGTTTGGCAGTTTTTTTCCCCCCACATTACAGTGTAATGCCAGCTGACAAACATGTCAAACAAGAAATTCAGCAGAGTTCCTCTTATCGGTTCACTGATGTCAGTCACAACAATGAGCAGTTAAGACAAGCAACATTGTAGATCATTAGTGCTCAAAGAATCCACATTAGAGAAGGAAACTGTGGGGGATTGGGATCAAGGAAACTCTTGAGGCTGAAGAAGGAAGAAAAAAAAACAAAGCAAGCCCGAGCTTACAAGTCTGAATGTAAACGCAAGTGATACAGCAGTGTCTCTCCAGTGTATAGAGTGAGACGCCTGTATTGTGTCACTGATTTGAAGGATGAAGGGGTGGGCACAATGTGGTTCAAGCAAAGGAATGGAAAGAGGATGGAGTTTAAGACGTTGAAGGGAGGAGCGTCATTAAGACTCAAGAGGAGGGCTCGTCTTCATGCAGGTCCTCCAGCTCTCCTTCTCTGGGCCCGTCTCCTGTGCTGCTCTTTCTGGAAGACGAAACAAAAGACAGAGACAGAGAGACAGAGAGAGAGAGAGAGAGAGAGAGAGAGAGAGAGAGAGAGAGAGAGAGAAAGAAAGCAGTCAAAATGAGCAGTTCTCAATATCTAAATGATTCTACTGTTAAGCTTGTGCTCAACTCTCCAAATGCAGCAAAACCAGAGAAGCTCCCCCCCCGCCCCCATTTTTCTTGCATGGTAAATGTTTAAGACACAATGTAACAAAGCAGCAGGGAGATGAGACAACTCTCTGAGATGACAGCTGGGGAAGGATTATGCTGCTCCATCACTTGGCATGATGGGGCTGAGCGAGAGTCGGGGAGTCTGAGATGATGATGTTGGACAGACAGCGTGCCAGACTGTATTGCACAAAGTGTTACCTGAGAGAGGGGTGAAGTTTAAAAGTGGGCCGGAAGGGCCACGAGTCCCTGCAGCAAAGTGGGAGAAAAGATGGAAAAGTCACAGGTGACACAAAGTTTGCCTCAGGGGGTGAAAGGCATGGTCGCAGGTGGAGATGACTTCCCCCCAGTTGTTGAAACAATTTTGATACGTTTTTGCATTTCATAACAATATAAATTGAATCATTTGAGGAAAGATTTTAAAAAATCATCTCATTTAAAAAAAAAAAAAAAGGGTCTCTCCACCAATTTTACAAATCAAGTTGAGCTTACTCATTATGGGGAGTACGACTCAGCCTGTAACAACAGTTTTTATGACGTCTTCTGTGGCTCTAAAGGAGCTTTGTCAAGTCTGAGAAAATAACCCTGGTGATGTCAGAGTGATGTCATCAGGGTTTCGTAGCTTGGACTTGGAAACTGACAAATCTTTGACAGAAAGCCTCTTCTACAAACTGAGTATAGGTAATTATAAAAACATGTGCATTACGAGATAAGGAAAGTCTAATTAAAGATGCTATCAAGCTGCATTATGGGAAATGTAGGATCCAGTGTTTTTGAAGCTTGACCCATCCATGGGACTGAAAGTCAGGATATATGGCATCCCTGATTTTGACCAAAGGATATACTAATTATCTGCATTAATCAGATCACTCTTTTTTTTTTTTTTTTTTTAAATAAACTGGGATATCTTGGCATAATTAGTATAAAAATGATATCATGGTGAGAGCCATTGGTACCCTCCTTCTCACAACAGTGTTTCTCACAACTAAGACCACATTACCCATAAAGCCTTCCCGCTTGACGGCATCCAAAGCAGAACCAGAATGCCAGAGTGACTATTTCGGCGTGGTCTCTAAAACATTAGCAAACCTCTTTCTAGGACGTGTATTAACAGGGAGAGGCTAACCTGTCAGCTGTGTTGTATTAACAGGGAGAGGCTAACCTGTCAGCTGTGTTGTCGATGCCTCGAGAGAACAAAGGAAGTGACTCAGAGCTTGCAGTAAAGCAGTATCTCTGGCCGTATATGCGTATGACGTCATTGACATTTTAAAAGGCTTTTTAGAACAAAAAAAGTGACTTTAAAAAAAATCTAACACCCAGCAGTGTGTATTTTCTTAGCCTCCCATTTCGAATGCAACATTCAAATTACTAGACAAAAAATGATATCCTGAGAAAAGTGGATTTTGAGGGGTATAGCTCCATAGAGTCCCATTCATTCTGCACTGGCCTGTGAGCGCCCCCTATATGGAACCAGAGTGGAACTGCAACCAGTTCAGAAGCTGGAAGTATCCCGAGGGTGGAACTTCTTCCCTTATTAGAAATTCTCTGGCTGTATTGACTTAAAGGGGCGGTCCAGTTGACATTTTCAAATGGGAACTAGGAAATTCCAACTTCCCAGTTCAACAGGAACGCAGCATACTTGCCCCCCCACCCCTTACATGACTCTTCCTGTATCTGTTTTCTCTTTCACTTTACTTTGGAGCAAATGACAGTATTGTGTTATTTAAGACATTCACTTCTTCCACCGGCCATTCAGAAAAAAATTTGAGAGCTTTAACAGCAGTAGAAGTTTGAAGCAGAATGTTTCTTTCGGCTCTCAGATGCTGCCCATGTTGTTGTTTATGGTACCACGTGAGTATATATATATATTTAATATAATAATGTCTCAAAATAAAAGTGGTTGAAACGGATGATCACATGCTAGACGTAAGCCATACGGTTGCTGTTTAGGGTTTGTTTTAAAGTCCCCCCCATTAATCAACAAGGTTTATCATTCATGTTGACATGAAGCTAAAGAACCAGAAACTATGAGCTACAGTACTGTATGTACAGACTAAACATTCCAGCTCAGGGCTTCTGGGAGCTGGAGAAGTACAGAGCCCATGGTTTCCCCATTTTCCAGCAGGGGGCAGTATTGTTTCAAACTCCCTACACGTCTTCTGGAAACACCTTCACCTTGGCAGCTCTCTGACTGCAGAGTGTAACAGGGGAAACCTCGGCCTGGATAGAGGAGAAATCATCTAATAAAACCCTCACTATAGGAGAATAAAGTCTCCTCCACGTTCAGCACTACAGTGGCCCGTCTCCACGACTAAGTCAGCTGGACACATAACACAGATTACTGCCCCAAAGGGTCCCGCAGTACTGCAGGGAGCGGCTATATATGCAACAATTTACCCTTGGCTGTACTGAATATGTTGGAATTGCAGTATGTAAGTGCAGTAAGACGATTGGTCATTTCGCCTGTGATGCGTTTAATCCATGCAGCAGGATATCCAAGGTCAGCCCGAAGCACTGGTAGATCTGTATCATTCTTAGTCACTCTGAATCCCTCTACTCTCAAAAGCAACACACAAAAACACTTATAAAAGCTGGAAGCTCTGCTGCATACAATGAAAGAATGAATTATGGTGCTATGGCAACCCAAAGCAGCAGCTGCTGCAGGAGTGAATGCCAGTTAACCTGATACAGCAGACAAAGGAGACAGGAGTGAAGTACCGATCGACAGTATATCACAGTCTCAAGCAATCCCTGCAATAAGAATAAGCCTTCATCTTCATAGCTGAGATATGCAAGTATTAAGTGTACATGGGAGATCAGGGCATGGGGGACGGCCAGGCAGCTAGACTGTGTATGCTTACATGAGCAGGCTGCCAGGTGCAGACATGGACCTCTCCTCTCTCCTGCTCGGGCACTCAAAGGGGTTACCAAAGGAGCGCTTCCTCAGCATGGCTCTTACCATAATCTGAAAAACATTCACAAACACAGGATGGTTACAAAGATGTGCAATAGCTCTCTTTTTGTGTTTTGAGCCTGTGGTTCTGCACAGAGAATTCAGTAATTGGACACCCTTCAGGAAGGGAGAAGATGTGTTCATGTGTTCATATTGTAAATTCTGTTTTGTATTTTGCTTTGTTAATCACGAGGAGTTATTTTTGTGCCATGAACCTCAAAAGTAACACATGGAAAATGTTTAATATCCCAAGAAGGAAACCTCCCAGTTAGCTCAGAGTGCACATAGCCATTTGCACGTAGCAATATGGTCAGAGCCCTGGATTTTAATAAGGTGGCGGATAATTTTGCACAGAAACTGGCGAGAAAGAAACACGGGTTTTAAAGCTCCATTGTGTAATTTTTTTAGTTGATTCTTAGCAAAAACCCCTTTGTTCTTTCCCAAATACGTGCTCATTCATGTGTAATTACTTCCACCAACTAATCAAAGTATTCTCATAAGCGTAGAATCTGCCATTCAGAATCATTCAGAATACATACGAGCGAGTCGCTTGAATGACGGCCGCCATGTTGCGCCTCCATCTTTAAAATACATAAGCCAAAGAGGGACATACCTCCGCCTTTCGCGCTTTTAGACTCAGTGGCACCGTGACGAATGCCAGGGAGGGAGGGGGAGAAGATTACTTGTGACTGCTGGCATATTTGAAAGCCGATTGAAGATGGAGGATTGCGCCTATTCTTGAGGACATGTAACGGAGACGCCAAGGAAGTTAAAAAAAGAATTAAAACGACAGGCAAAGCAACAAGACCAAAGTTAATATTGGAGTGGCTTTTCCAAGATAGAAAGAGCTCATAAGGAGCAATGATTTTAAAAGGGACGCCAAAGTTGCCTGATTTCTTCTCAACAGGTAATTCAGCCTATTTGTGTAAATTCAAAGTTTTATAGTTGGCTAACTATAGCATGGTTGTGCATAACGCTAGAACGTCTAGGATACTTTTCCTCACGTCAATGATAAAAAAAAGATTGTCTACAACATTGTCTTGTAACATAAACATAATCATATGTGTCGTGATTTTCCTGGCAGACAACTCACATAATGCAGTTGTAACACAGACTAGCTACAGCTAGAACAGCTGCGTGTAAACGATGGAGATACTAAGAGCTAATTTCGGTTTCATTGACGTGATTGTTCATTCTGATCAGAGAAATATATTAAAAACACAAACCTCCGTTGCTTCTCTCCTACGCTGTAAACATTGCCTTACACTTTTAATCTCGTACAATATACAGAATAACGATAGCACTGATACTTTGCTAACATTAGCTTGCATATGTTTGGGAACCTGATAGCTGATGTTAGCAATGAAATGGTACCAAAATAACGTCAAACTATTATTACACTGGAAGGAAAACTCACAAAGTCGTACTTCTTGGAATAATACGGCCACCGTAGGAGTTAGAACGCGCTTGGAATGGGGGGGGAGGGGGCTAGAAAGTAATATTCAGTTGGTTGTCATATACAATTTCACCGGTTGATGGGAGAAATTCTTACGCAATGTAGCTTTAAAGTAAGATAGGTACAGTAACAGAATGAGCTATTTTAAATAACTGGTATTTTCTCAGGCTCTATGATCAATGCTTTGTTGATCATTTTGACTTGAATTTAGCGTGTGACTTGGTGACAGCTGACAGAGGTGGCAGACTGATGGCTTCAGATGGAAAAAGCATCAAGTTTTGTTCACGTTTATAATACGCACAAGAAAAAATACAAATATGTGTGCAGGGTCTCTTTTTATGACCCCCTACAGCTGATAGATACCACTAATTAAATCCTATATTGACATAGGTTGTTATTGCGTTTTTGGATAACAAATCTAACATACATCTAGGGTCTGATATTTTGATGGTAAACAGCAGGAAGCTCATTCAGCTAACGTTAATATCCAGAATGTGGAGGCTTCCGTGCTTTTAACCTGTGCTGTCTATTGACGGTTTGGTTTGCGTGAAAAATGTGTTCAAATCGTAGTCAACCATAAGAAAAGCTTTAACAGTACAAGAATAGACTTTTTTCATTTATTTCAGAGTTGAATTTCGAGGGGTGACCTCATCCTTGGTTGCCTTCTGAAATGTAAAATCACTTTGTTGCTGTATTTTGTCACAATTATGGTTAAGAGAGGACTACAGTTGTCAGGAAAACAGGTACTCTTAGAGCTTCACCCCTCTTGAAAAAGATGAGCGTAAATGTATCATTTTGATAGAAAAGTGCTGGGTGAATGGAGGACACTCGGGGTTCCTTACCACTGCAGAGAGGCTGGGAACAAACTTGACTGAATTCTTGATTTCCTCCTCTGTCACCTCCACCACAGAGCAGTGCTCCTCCTCCAGGGGCAAAGGATCAGTGCCTCTCTGGGTCACCCACTGGTCCATCTGAACACGCATACAGACACATATGACACATGACGACATGTCGATACTAACTGTATCTAAAATATACTAAAAGATGACTGCAGTTTTTATTTATCATTAAGCCCTGCACAGCATGCATATTTCACATTATTGATCAATTTCTAAAGCAAAGCGTACGGTTTAGATTTATATTATTTAGGAGCGTTTTCTACCAACCAGCCAGCTATCTGTTTTGATTGTTGCTATGCTATGAAAACCCGACTGCAAAGACTTAAAAGGTGCTTGAGACAGATAATCCATCACAGCGACCAACCAGCAGGAGTTTATATTTGTCAAACCTTTATTTCTAAAAAGGTCTTAGTAATAAAAAAAGAAAAAGAAAAGAGTTTTGTTTTCAGCAAACAAGAGTAAATAGTGCTTTTGTTGGGAAGTATTTTCCATTGTGGATTTTTTGCTCATGTGAACATTTACGACGTGGATGGAGTATCTAGGATTGCCACATGACAAACTACAGTGCTGTTCATAGTAATGAAGAAACATGTCATCCAATGTAATGGCTCATTGATGAGTTTATACTTATCAGTAGGATCATTTCAGTGCTGGTTTTTGGTCTTTTGATAAGATTGGTTGATATTAAAAAAACATTTTGAATATCTCCAGACTTACACTTTAAAATGTTTGCAGACATCCTGGTGCATTCACGTGCTAGTGGGGAAGCTCTGAAGATGACTACAATGTATTTCAGTGTCTTGCTGTTTTGTCGGAAACTCAAACTCAAAACACAATCGTCGACATGATCGACATCACAAATGACGTTGCTGCTCATTTCCAAATTATAATTCAGGAAGTTCACTTTTCTTCAACATCCCAGTCAAAAATACGACAGAAGATCTTCCACCATTTCTAATCAGTGCAGCAATAGACATCAAAATGAAAAAGTAAATGACAAACATGTTACCTACCCAAAGCAACTTGAAACTCAGCAAGGTTTTTTTCTGTGCCATGACTTGAATTCAAAAATCAAAAGTATGTAACAGGCTTAAAATTATAGGCAGTAATAATGTAAGTAAATACACAGTTTAGCACAGGGGCTAAAACATTCTTATGCTTTAAAATTACATAAAAAATGTAATGGCATTTAATTATATTGTTGAAATAGACCTTCTCTTTATTATTTTATATATCATTTTCTTCTGACAAACAGTTTTAATAAGCGGCCAGTTTGAAACTGTGCAGAGAGAGAGAGAGAGAGAGAGAGAGAGAGAGAGAGAGAGAGAGAGAGAGAGAGAGAGAGAGAGAGTGTGAGTGTGTGAGTGTGTGTGTGTGTGTGTGTGTGTTTGCACACAGGGTTATGCATGATGCTTAATTATCTCTTCTTCCATAAACACAAACAGAGTCTCTGGTGAGAGAATGACTCACTGACACATGATAAGATTGTCATGGAAATACGGTGGGGAGTGGGGAATGACATATGTCCATGGCTGGTCCAGGACCTCCCCCTTTACTACTGACTCAGTTTTAATGCAGTCCCTCATAGGGACAAACAGGTTTCATCATGCCCTGGAGCAACACAGCATGTGTAATGAACCCTACTGAATGCACCACAGTGAGGTCAGTCTTCTGAGCAAATCACAGGAGAGAAAATCACAGTCAAGTTGTGTCTGAACATGAACAATGACATCCTCGTTATGACCGTGCTCAAGGTAGCTGCCTGACATCCTGAACAATAAGTGACTAACTCCGTGGTCTCATTCACATCCTCTCTGTTCTCTATGTTACCTTGATTTCAGGCATGGTGATCCTGGTGTCTGGGTTCTTGTCCAGCATACGCAAGATCAGAGTCCGCAGCTCTTCACTGATCTTTGGTCTGCACCAAACACAAAATAATGACAAATGACAAAACAATTTGAGGATTAGCTACTTTGTTTCCTGCATTCTGTTGACCTTTAAAATAAAAATAACTAAATAATGAGTACACTACAACCGCATTTATATGTTAGGGTGACCAGACGTTCCTGTTTTTCGGGGACAGTCCTCGTTTTTTGGTGGCCTGGCCCCAGCTGTAGCGGTCCCCGGGAATGTGCGGTAAAAACACCAAACAAAGTGAAATAATGATTTACGTGTCAGGAAAGACCGTAGAGCCGAGTTGACATTAAACGTGTTGTGCTGGTTTGGCCAACAGAGAGGGCTGCTCGGTAGCGGACAACAGATGCCAGACCATCGATGTAGGGTAAGCCCCGCCGATCCCTGTCACAATCTACTTGGATCTAATCAACCACAATATTCACAAACATAGTGAGCTGCACAGTGTGGTAAAAGGCTATTTGACTGACTCCTCTCCCACTCGTCTGGAGCGGGAGTGGCTTTACTGAGGCGCTCTGCAGGGACCTCCATACACAGTGGCTCAATCAGAAAAGGGGGCTAATCAGTCAGAAGAGAATTTTTTGCTTTAATCAGCTGCAGGTGGGGAGTAAGGAGAGCAGGATGAATACCATGAGAGACAGAGGGGGAATGGCAGATATACAATCACAGAGCAAGTCAATGTATTATTCTAAGCAAAGTTGAGATACGCAAGATACAAAAATGAAGAAACCAATGTGACTCTGTTAACCAAAGTGTCTCATCTAAGCGAGAATCTGTCTCTTTAAGCCCCTCTCCCGAAAAAGGCCAGTCTGCTCTGATTGGTCAGCTTTTCCGGGTCTTCCGCATCTGCTCTTTTGGCGTCACTGCATCCGAGGAATGACTGTAATGACACTGTAGCGGCACTTTCTACCTATATATAGTATACCGTCCAGAAGTCCTGACGGCTCGTTTAAAGGCACAGTTAGTGAACACGGGCTGTGTGCATTTCTCTGTGGATTGAGCGTTTTGATACTTTTATTTATATAGCACCTCAACCTGCAACCTCTCACTTTTAAGAATATGGGACCTTTAAATGATCTATTGTAAGTGAAGTCAAAGCTCTAAAATACTTAAAACAATGAGATCAAATATGTGATATCAACAATAACTAAGTTTACCATCATCACAAAGCACTACACACCTACAGTATAACGGCCCTATCAGTGCTGACGACAAGGTGCTGCTAACTGTCATTGACTGGTACAGATTGGAGATGATTTCATTAGGTGAAGCTATTCTCGAGACTCAGAATAAGGGTGATGTCGGATGAACAAGCTTTCTCCACAGTCACTGAGTCTCTTGAGCCCACTGGGGGAAAACACTTATCATTAACAATATGACACCCTGTCCTTACACATACTCCATTCTACCACTCACAACCCCTTCACACTTGCTGTGTTGATACTCCATCAGTGCGCTCCCTCAGTCTATCACCACTGCCAGCCTCTTCCTAGCTTCCTATCTCTTGTTCTCTCTGTCTTTTCAGTGTTATTCACTGGAGAAGACTTCCACATTAACCTTTTAGGCAAAGTGAAGAGAGAGGAAGCACAGTGGCTTGTATGTGTCCAGGCCACTGATGCCCCTGTTTGCTTTTTCAATGCATGTTTGGAACACATGGTGACATTTACTGTATGCTGGCACTCTCTGCTGTGACAAGCTATTCATATTTTTGCAGGTGCAATTTGTAACTGAAAAAATAAAATGGTTTTGCGACTGAGATACAGATAAGAAGATAGCAAAGCCAATAGGATGACTACAGCTGTGTGAGAGGTGGCTGGAACATCGCTGCCATCCCTTTTAATAAAGTGGAGGAGAGGGTAGGACGCGGGAGGTGGACTTACGTTTCTGGGAAATCCACAAGCTTGGTCCTGATCTTATTGTGCAAAGCCAATATGTACTCGTCAATAAAGGGGCACTGCAAGTGGAGCAAAGGAAAGACAGTGAGAAAAACAAGGAAAGTACATTGAATTACTACTGTGCCAGAGAACATCAGTGTCCCTAAAGACAACTAAGACAAATAACAATAGCAGTAATCAGTTGCTAGCATTAATTAAAATAAATGATGCCACTAGACGGCTGTTGTACCTACCATAGAAAATAGGTGATAGATAATGTTACAATAGTGAAGTACCACTGGGTTCTGTTAACAAGCATGGGAGAATAAACACTTCTCCCAGCCTTTACTGCTACCTTTTGTGGACCAGATGAACAGAAAATGTGCACACTTGCCTTCCCGAAGACGAAACAGTAGAGAGTAACTCCCATGGCCCACACGTCCAGTGCCTTTAACAAAGTGCCAGAAGTGACATCAAATGCGACATAATGGCAAACAGACCCATAAAAAAAAACAACCATACATTTAGAAACACCCTGCAGCGATCCAAACACTTAACTTGCACAAACAAACACGGTCGGTGACCTAAATAAATGCAGACTGCCTTCAGTGAGTTATTGGACATTGTAGGGTTATTTTTTTGGGGGACGTCTACAGGCAGATACCCTGGAGATGGATGTGTGTGATCAGGTAACAGAGGCACTGCAACAAATCATCAGGCTCTTTGCTCTTTGTTTGTTTCTCTCTCTCTCTCTCTCTCTCTCAATACTTCTGCCTCTCTCTCTCTCTCTCTCTCTCTCTCTCTGAATAGCTCTGCTAGGAATCCATTTATATTCCTTGATAGATATAAAATGATAAAACCAGCCCTCTGAACCTGCCTAATCTATCACAATGCCATAGATATTTGCTTTCAGACACAGTGCTGTATGACTAACATGTTCTAATGGCCTGATGTACTTCTGGGACTGACAACTAAAGTAACACAAGTGTCACATATTGAATATTTCACTGCTGATTCACACCAAAATCACAAATGTTGGTGCTCAAGTAGACACAAAAGCTCTCTGGGACATGGCTTGAACAAATCCAAATCAGCAGACTAATCAGAGAATAAGGGCCCTATATGACTGCATATATTTCTTCATGCACTTGAATGGATCCGACGTCCTTTCTGTCTGCAATCAAATATTCTATTCTGGCCCCTCTTTTGTGGACATGCAAAGTCCTTCCAATCCATTGGTGATAACCACTTGAGGAAGCAACATGACGTGTGCCTACAATGTTGGATAAGAATAGGATTTCAGAGTTGAGACCTGGGGCTGGAAAGGGAGCGTTCTTGGCTACTAATTGTTCGTAAATCAGCAGGTAGGGTTGATTCACAAGCCTTAACAAATAGCAAAAAAGCCTTCATACTGCAAGAATTATGAAGGAATTGCGTCAATCATTTTCTTTCACTTGTAATAAAACAATTGTGATTGATTGTGTTTCAAATAATGTGGATTTATTGTAAAGGCAGGTGGAAATTAATCCAGCCATTATGGAAGAGTGTCAGGTTATCCTTGACAAACATGACTGATTATTGCTTGACTGCAAAAGTAGAAAGAGTACAATGATGTGAAACATTCTAAAATCAATATCAGGATATGTTAAAGGGGCGCTATGCAGTTTTGGCCATTTCTTCGCTTTTTGCTCGCAGGTTTCTCTACAGAGCTCCCCCTACAGCTTCAGAATAGATATTTGTCAGCTCCTATGATTACTCGTGTCTGACTCCTCCCTCGGTCAGTCTGCCGTTTCCTCTTTCTCTGTTCCTCTGACAATGCTTTCCTAACTTTCTGCTTCTTTTTTGCCGGCTCAGCCATGACGATAGTGTGAAAAACTCGCTACCTTGTTAGCCGGTTGGGGGCGCGTATGTGTGCAGTGCCGTGAAGCTATTCGTCACATCGTGAGACCTGATATCACACGATACTTCCTGACGCTGAGGCTGGCGGCTCGCCGGCCCAAAGTTGCAAGGGTGTTTTTTCCGCTCACAGGCGTTAGGGGGAAGCGAGACGACCACCATTCAACCCGGAAAAAGTCATGTAACCATTCCAATGACTCAGTAGCTGTTAAGGTAAATTCAACTAAAAAAACTGCATAGTTCCCCTTTAAACTGATAGCCTTATTCCATTCGACTGGTAATGGTGCTGTTCTCAGCTGTATTACTGGCTTCCTTGTTATTTATACCAGCTAACACACACACACACACACACACACACACACACACACACACACACACACACACACACACACACACACACACACACACACACACACACACACACACACACACACACAGGGGAAAAGACAATGACAATTTGCTCCTTGGATTAGCAGGCCGGCAAAGGTCTGAAAGCTCATCTTGGTTTAATGGTTTTCATTTTTAAATCATGAGTTTAGGCTTCGACCGACAACTGCAGTTGCTGTAACTACAGGAGCTCAAACTCGTGCACACTCACTGAATGAATGAATGAATGTAGCATTAACTCACTTTTCCACTGAAGCTCTTTCGTGTGTCTGAAAGGGTCTCTGGTGCCATAAATGCAGGAGTGCCAGCAGTGCTGGACAGCAAAGCATCGTTGCCCTCAAACTGGTTGCTGACCCCAAAGTCTGCTATCTTCACATGGCCGTCGTCCCCCAGTAGCAAGTTAGAAGGCTTGATGTCCCGGTGGACAATCTTCTGGTAGTGCACTGGGAATAAGAGGAAGTCATTTGTCAGATTTTTAGAACTGTAACCTCTAAACTGCCACAAACCAGACAAACATGATCCAGATGATTTTGTTATTCTTGAACCCTTACCACAAAAAAAACTATATTTTATCCTGAGAGTGGCCCTGAAGAAAAGCTAAAGCGAAAGACAAATGTTTATCCTCTGGGGAAATGTGGTACATTTTTTACATTTCTTCTCCCCAATATATCCTCTCAATATCTCATAATAAACACAACAAATGTCATGGAAAGTGAGCCGTTTGTTTTTGAGATACCTTGTCATGAAGCGAGATAATGCCATACGGAGTCAGAAAACACCGTTAAGAAATCACGCTGTGGGGAACATGAATAGCCACAGAGGGTTCAATCTGGCCATAAAGACATCTTGCAAGAAATCAGTTTGCATCAAAGTGTTGGACAAACACAACAGCTGAATGGCCGCTATCCATCTAGTGTCCCACATAATATGGACATATACACTACAAAAACATTTGGTGTCATTCATACATCAAAACAAATACAAAATATATAAATACAGTATATGAAATGCACAAAGGTGCATGTAAGTCACGGATTGCGAAGTACCTTTTTTATATGTATGTGTCCAAAATCATGATTATGGCAGTTGAGAACCTAGGATCATCTAAGACTGAAAGTTAAGTACACCTCTAAGCCTTAACACGTAATGTAACAGCCCTCTGGAGCTAAGCCCTGGAAACTTCACTGATTGGATAAGTGTTCCCTTCTTGTCTGAGGAGGTCTCATTAAAACATAAGGCACTTGACTTACTAAAAGCCTAGACAATTAAACATTGTTAGCAGCACTAATAACACTGACTTTAAAAACACACAATGCCATTTATTAAGTTGGGTCAAATATGTAAATTAAACTGAAAAACTGTGAAAAAAATGTAGGAAGTTATTCAACCTCAGCTCATTGTAAAATGTTATTACAGAAAAACTTATAACTTAAACTTAAACTTGGTGGAAGGGTGTAGCATAAGCCAAGGAGCAGAACCGAATCACGGAGTGGATACATTTATTATTTTTCACTTTCGATAACATTGTGAGATAGGCATTTGTGCTGCATTCACATGGTGTCGGAATAATTAAAAAAAATAGTTTCTGACTGGGAAAATTCACAATGCATCATGAGATAGTGATTGCCTTTGCGGAAGTTTGTGCTCTCCGAGTGCCCTTCTAGTTTAATAGCTCATTTGTATTTCATATTACAAATTTGTATTTAAATTTTTTTTTCCCCAATCACACTTTTTCTCTCATGTCACATTTTATGATTACATTTTTCATTTCATGTCACTTTTATGTGTTTACGAACGTGGTGTTGTCACCGCACTCTCGCCTTTATGTGTATATATATATATATATATATATATATATATATATATATATATATATATATATATATATATATATATATATATATATATATATATATACATACATACATACACACATATATACATGCTTTCTGCCAATCACATGCCCCTGCCTGTTAAGCTAGCAAGCTCAACAACGGCTATCACATTTAGCCTGTTAGCAAGAGCAACAACAATGTCAAAGTCCTCCTTTGATCTATTTAGCTTAGCAAGGCTGCACATGCTACCTACCTAACTGGCTAGCTAGGAGCTTGGCTTATTACTCAGCAGCATCAAAGGCCTATGAGGTGTAAGCACTCAAATCCAGTCATGTGAAAATAACCAAAGTGTACTGCTTTTACATGTTATTTTGTTTAAGAAAATGTATGAATGGCATGTGGTGGTTTCTACGAGACCCTGTAGTCTTATTTTCAAGATGGACAGCTCTGAGAGAGGCAGCATTGATCCTTAATCATTAGGCTCATAGCCTGGTGAAATAGTACAGTAAATGAGGACACAGCTTTCACTGAACAGCGGCTTTATACTGATGAGGTGGACAGTACAAATCTGTAGCCAGACCCCAGGGGCATGGCAATAGAGGGCCAAGAAAACTGTTCTTTTAGATAAAAAAGAAAAATGCTTCCATATAATTTTTTTTTACTGAGAGACCACACCGTTGCAAAGACACAGCGGTCCAAATGTCTCTGCCTTTACACTTTGAGTATCATAATGGGTACAATAAAGAGAGATATCTGTAGAAATGGAATATCCAATGCTTTCTTGGCCACTAGAAACACCCCCAAAACTGCATGTAGCTCTTAAGGGGAAGTGGGGTACCAGAGAATGAATAGCTAAAAAAGCACAAATTAGTTTCACTTAAAGGGATACTTCACCGATTTAGCATTAAGCTTTATATCAGTAGAAACACGGTAGTATTTTCGAATGGCCGTGCTTCCCTCCCTCATGTCCCCCTGAGAGGAGAGATCTCTGTATTGTGGGGGTTGGACTGTCGTCTTTACCCAAAGATATCTGAAGCAAAACAAGTGTCAGCCATCTTGAAGCTTCGCTAACAGGCTAAACAATTATGTGCTTTCAAACTACCGCACATGTGTACCACCGGGATACATTGGTACAGATCCGAGAATATGCAGGACACTTTATTACAGACGGAATACTCAACACACTACGCGAGCTTCGCCTGCTACGGAGACCAGCCCCTCAGCCTGCGGTGTCGCCCGATGCTGCTAGCAGGGGAAAGGGACCTCAACAGCGGTGTGCAGGAGTTTGAGGCGAGCTAGGTAGAAAGCTAACACTAGCCGGCCACCTGTTCCATCAAACCTGCTTGCCAGTGTCCGCTCATTAGACAACAAACTGGACTACATCCAACTTCAACGAAACTCCCAACGCGAGGTCAGACTGCTGTGTTTTTGTTGTTGTGGAAACATGGCTGAACAACAGTGTACCAGACTATCTAGCTACCTGCTCTGTCGCTGGGTAAGACTAGTGGAGGTGGGCTGTGTTAACACGGACTGGTGCAGAAATGGGTGTGCTTGTATCCAACTAACTGCTAACTGCTGGTTGAGTTTGTGACTGTTAAATGCCGACCATTCTACATTCCACGCAAATTTACGGCTGTGTTTATACTCTGTGTTTACAGCCCACCAAGCGCTAACGATAGTATGCGTTAGCTGAACTTTACGGAGCATATAATGTGTGTACACTGAATGTAGCCTGTTTCGTATGTCGTTTTTATATAATGTAATTTTTATATATTTTAAATGTGTAACACCACTTGAGTGAGTCTCACTGTCTGTCTGTCTGTAAACGGTAGGCGTGGCTTGGGAGTGGACTCTAAAGCAGCGAAGCAAATGCATTCTGGGATTTGGTGTCTTTCATCCACAAGAGCCAAAAACAAATTTTCTGGCTTTTCTCGGCCTAGAAGCCACCAATTTCTAAAATAAAATTCATATTTCTACTACATAAGTGACCCAATTTAAAGATATATTCATCTTTCCAATGGTGAAATATCCCTTTAAAGGCTGGGTTGGTAACTATTTCAAATATACACTTTTTTATTGTTTGAAATTATCTTTACACTCCGACGGCAATAAATAACTTATAGGCTCTGAAAAGGAGGGACAAGATATCTGTAGCTGCTGTAATCCTGTAAAAACGTCCACCAATCACTACCTCGTGTGTACTCGTGTGCTGTGCGTACTCTACCCCTAGTAGGTTGGGTTAGTAGTAAGATAGGCCTTGTTCTGCGTGAGATACTTACGGTACTCAATGCCCAGGATGATGTCTCTGAAGTATAACCTCGTCTGCTCCTCTGAAAAAGGATTGTCTGAGGGCACTTCCATCACTGGACTACACATCCACACAGACAGGCAGCAGGCAGTGTAGGAAACAAACAGACAAATCTACAGATTATGTGCGTCAGTTGTTTCATAATTAGCACAGGAATTTGCAAATGTGAAGACATTAAAGTCTGAGCAGTGCTCTAAGATGCTCCAGAGTAGGAATTTTGTCATTTCTCTTTGGGAACAACTAAAACATGTCCTTAAAGCTGCTTACAAATATACTAAAGTGTTTTATTGTGTAAAGAAACCACTTTTTGTTTGTATAGTGCTTATAATTGGAGGGAAAATCCAGTGTTATCATCTTTTAAGTAATGAACTGATCATTTAGTCTGTACAATGTCATAAGAAATAAAAAAAAATGCCCATAACAATTTCCCAGAGCCCAAGGTAACATCTTCAAATAGTTTGATTTGTCCGAATCAAACTATTTGACATTCAATGTCCAATTAGAAACAAAACAAAAAGGACTGTACTATCAAAAATGTATTTGCTTAATAAACGACTTAAATGATTGATCAATTATCAACATTGTTGGCCTTAGTAGTATCAGTATTTGTCATTGTACTCTAGTTGCAATACATATTCTAGTCACAAAAGCTATCATAGTAGTAATATTAGATTCTACAGAACACTTTTATACAAATATAAGTACTGAAGTTAGAAGTGGTAGAATAAGCTGTAATAGTACAGTATGGGCAGTATTAGTAGCACTAATACTTTCTGATAAGTATATATAATAATAGTAAGCCATATTAATAGCTGTATTAATCAGCTCAGCTGTCTATCATCTTTCTCCCAGGGGCAACCCAAGAACTAACACCTTCTGAAAAAGTTAAATAGAACAAAAGGTATACGTAAGTTATTTATACACGTACTGGATGTGAAATGCCACCAGCGACCCCCTCCCACCTCCATTCGCTTAGATTAACAAAAGGCCTCAGATCATTAGATCATCACGTTTTTAATGTGGTGTAGGAAGGAACAGCTCGAGCATCAGGACGCAAAACATTTACACAAATTACTGCCACTGGTAATAACTGTGAAAACCTAAGAACATTATGAATCCCTTTGAAGCCTGGGATGCAACAAACACCCGCACCATGTCAGCTTAAAGTATTGAAAGAAGAACGGTGCAGAGATGGAGGCACGGATGAAGGGATGAAGAAATGAGGAGGTGATGGTAGAGGAGTCTTAAATTATTAAAAAAAGGTTTCTACTCACCCCTTAGGCATCAGCTCAAACACTGTCAGAAAAAGGAAAGGAGAAGGAAATAGGAACATGTAAGACCAAACTATTTATTCATTCATTCATTCATTCATTCATTCATTCAGCTGGGTTTGACCACCGCTGCCTCGGAGGGAACACCCCAGCATCACATTATATTATGAATGTGCCACATTAAGGACATAAAGAGTTTGACGTTTCACACTAACACAGGCACCCGAACTGTGACCAGGCACTGCTGATGGAAGATTTCTGCATAATGTGTGAGCCCGGAGGCGGTGTGGAAGGACGCAAGAGAGGATCTGAATTATGAATAAGTCATATGACCACTTTTTGGTGGCATATGTGCCGAGTCCCAAAGGCTAGAGAGGGCAAAAGTAGAGCAAAAGATTTGGATAAAGTAAATATGTTCCATACCCATGTGAAGGTTGTCCTCCGCTGGATCATCCAGCACCTGCAACATTAACATAATCATCATGAATGGAGACGTTCCACTTGAAAACCTAAAAAAAAGGTACAGTTGGCTGTGAACAGTATAATAACTAACTGCTTGTCTGGATCATTTAAAAAAAAAAAAAACGCTGACAGTAAGCATTTATTGAGCAGAGTTATAAGAGTAAATTGTGGTGACAGTGCCAAGTTCTTTGTTCTTATATGAAAGCTCCTTGTAAATCTCACCAGTTAGGACATTGGTGGAGCTGTAATTTTAAACCACTGCTTTGCAGGTTTGTGCAAATTTACAACAAGGGTTGTGGCTAGAAGGGATACAGCTACAGTGTTGAGCCGAGAAAGAGTTAGTTAAAGTATGGGAAACTAGTTAAGTATGGGAAAAAGATTGTGGTTTGGAATAAAACACTCCCGAGGAACAAACACGCGTTTCCTGGGTGAAAGTTTTACAATTATATTATTGTATTATATTAGATTTTGCTTAACTTCAGACAGTAGATGTATCCCTTCTAGCCACAACCCTTTCTTAGCCCCAATTCCTCTGGCTCTCTGTTCAATATGTATAATTTTTCTATTAAAGAACACTACCTGGCTTTAAAACTAAATTTTGACACATACACCCTCCAAAAGACAGGGTCTCAGGGTTAAAGGGGACAGGATGGTTACAGGTATTGCTACAGCATGTGTGAAAAAAGCTTTTGTGGCTCCAGAGGGAGTTGCATGAAGTTTGACAAATAAATAAATAAATGAAAGCGTCGTTTGGGGCTGAAAACTAAGAGTTTGAATACGATAGTGTGAAAAACTCCATCACTGCCTTGTTAGCCGGTTCCTGTATGCATGCAGTGCCGTGAAGCAATTCATCACATTGTGAGACCTGATATCACGCCATACTTCCTGACGCTGAGGCCGGCGGCTCGCCGGCCAAAAGTTGCAAGGGTGGTTTTTCCGCTCACAGGCGCTAGGGGGAAGACGACCACCATTCAACCCGAAGAAAGTCATATAACCATTCCAATGACTCTGAAGCTGTTCAGTTAAGGTAAATTAAGCTAAAAAAAACGGCATAGTTCCCCTTTAAATTGGATTAACACAAACCAGTTGGGGAACCAGTTGATGCTCCTGCCTTGGCCAGGTAAATGGACTACATGGCCCATGTTACTAATGCTCACAGCTCCCACAAACCCCGTAACACACAGTCCATCTGAAGCATCTGTTTGAACTCAACATCCTGGTGAATTAATTTTTTTACCCCAGTAAAAGGTAAATGTCTGCCAAGTAAACAGAGTAGTGGAAAAACAAGGGCAGGAAATCTTCTCTAAAGCTACAGGAAGACCATTTACTGACGTCAGTTTTAACAGGCCATGAAACAGTCAATAGGTGAATGTTTGCTCATACTGTCTTAAATAAATACTGTTCTTTTGCACCGTGCATCCTTTTTTCCCCTTTGTTCTAAGTAAAAGCCACAGATTATGTGCGTCAGTTGTTTCATAATTAGCACAGGAATTTGCAAATGTGAAGACATTAAAAGCACAAAAAGCTATAAACAGTGTATGAGCTGCTGTGTGCAAAGTGCAAACCATTAATAGCCTGGTAATCTTATTTGTAGCTGTTAACTAATACAGTGCCTAGGATGCATTTAAAGGCTATCTTGATTTATGGGGAAATTACTGTTTTGGTGATTGAAAAGGACTGTATATATATATCGTGATTGGTCTTTAAGAGATTGTGGCCGCCAGGGGGCATCAATCAGAATGCAGACAAGATGTTCCTTTTAGCTGGTTTATTGGACTAAATGATCAAGTATGTGTGTGTGTGGTTTGGTAGTTGCACGCACACAAACTAGGAACTCAGAAATAAGTACAGCAACACTATCTTCTTTATTCATCTATATAACTGCTCAGTCTTTCGACGCCAGCTCTCTCTTCCAAACTCTCCCGAAACAGAAACTCAAGCAGTCTTCATCAGCGAACAGCAGAGCGCAGCGCCGCTCCTGATTGGCTGATTCTCAAGCAGCCAGTTTTACCTGCCTGAAGAGGCCGTCCTTCATCACAATTACATTAATTGATTTCGGGACTTTAAAGTCCAATCTCATAACAACTGCATGCCCTGGCAGGTTTGGGGTCTGTCTCTTCATAGACCCTCCTCCAAAGCGCGCTGAAGGAGGGTCTGGCTAGTCCACATAGCATTCGGGGAAGGGAGGAAAACATGCTCTGGTTTAATGGCATTTCTTCTTCGTCATGGGCGGTGCTAAATTCCGCACAGAGCCGCTGCATAATACTCAGACTTGTCAGATTGTCTAGCTAGCTGTCTCAATTTACCATGCAGAGATCTGAGGAGCAGTCAACAATAGTCCTCATAAATCCACCAAATTTAAAATTCAAAAAGAAAGAAAGCAGAAGGAAATGAAAAATATATGCATCTGGCGGAATTTCCTGCAGCACTGGAGAAATCCTGGAAGTGGACTGCGAATGATATAGACAAGTCTCTTCCCAACCATCTGTGACAAATGACCATATCACTTTCATCAGTTTTAATCTGTTCCACTTGGCGTCGGCTTTCATGTTTCAAAAGTATATTCATAATTAGAGGGACTGGACTGCAGTCTCAAAGGAATCAGTAGGAAGCCCATAATGAATATGATCTTGACCCGGGCACCATTTAAATGGATGAACAGAGAGAGATGGAGAGGAGGAAAGCAGGTTTTTCCATTCCCCACATATATATGCCCATTATGAGAGTGAGGGAGGACATAGAGATGAGTGTGTGTAAGTGTGTCTTCACTGCTGAAGCGAGCACACAGAAGCAGAAGTTCTGTACACGGCTTTTACTTAAAAAAATTGAAATTTCTGGCACACTCCACACCCGAGCAAGCCAGACAGCTTTCCTACTGACTGACTCCCTGAGCCTGACACCCGACCACGACGGCGGTTCCCCTGCCATCTGCCCAAGATTGAAAAACACTCTGAGGATATCACAAGGGAGTGGCGGGCATCTTGATTCACATCTTGAGAATCAGCTATCATCTTTCATAAACAACCGCCTCTGTAGAAAGTCTATCCATCTTCAAAACGCCCCAACTCGACCCAAGTTTGAGGGCGTTGGCTGTTGTGAATATAAGAATCATTTACAGGGGGGAAGCTTTGTTTTTCCAAAATATACACACACATTATAAAGGGTCCAGGGATAGAAGTGCGATACTTGTGCTGGCATGTAAAACTATCTGATTTTCCCCACCTGTTTCCTGGCAACACAGGGTTTATCCACCTTTTTGATCCGACATTAACTGATGTGACATAAATACAAAGCGTGAGTCAGGGTACGCAGCAAGAAATTAGTTATCTGAAGGGTAATCATTACCACAATGGATTTCAACCTGTTGTGGATGTCCACATGCTATTATCAGAGAAACCGATATGAAATGGCATATGTTCCCATTTCCAAATATCAACATTGCTATCTGTGCTAGTGATTTGAGCTATTGTTGTTAGCCTTAAACATTGGCATAAATGCTTAAGAACAGTAATGTAAAGTAGTGTACAGTAATGTGCCACAATGTGTAGTATTTCATGTATAGTAACCATTCCTGCGATGATGAATGTGTGCTTGTGGATTAAAGGGCTATGGGCCCTATTTTAACGATCTGAAACGCAAGTAGCTTTGTGGGCGGATCTCGGGCGCTGTTGCTAGTTTACCGGCGGGATAAATGAGTCTTGCGCCTGGCGCAAATCTAAAATGGGTTGGCCTGAAGTAGCTACATTACTCATAGGTGTGGTTTGGGCGTAACATGCAATAAACCAATCACAGCGTTATCTCACATTCCCTTTAAAAGCAGGTGCGCTTGTTCCATGGCGGATTGATATTATAATGGCGGATTTGCTGGGCGCACGCTCTTAATACATCCATGAGCGCACGCCAGGAGCGGTTCACAGCCGAAGAGCCCTTAAAATAGCATCTGAATAACGTGCCACTGACTTTAGACTAGGTTTTTCCTGGTCTGTGGCGGAACCGTTTTCTGAAACTGCAAAATAGCACTAGGGAACGTTTGCGCCGGAACACGCCTTGTCTTTTTGCTGAACAGCCCCCGGGAGCGCAAGTTCATTCCCTAATTTACCGACGTGAGTCTGTGGAGGGAAAAGTCTGCTGTGCGTCGGGTTCAAAATAAGAATGATAGATGCGTCGGTGTACAAAGTCAATTGCACTGGGTGCAAGATAGGGCCCTGTAGCTTTATTGCTTTGAATGTCATGTTAATTTCCATTTGTTATAAATAATGTTTGTTTTCTAGACCACAAACACACACAAATACAACATCCTGCTAGTAGCATGTACAGTATAAGTCCACTGCTTATCCTTGATGTTAGGATCCTCTCTCATAAATTCTTTGACCGGAATCGTATCCTTATCTGCTGACCCAAACTATTTAGATTTTCCAAAGGCCCACTCCTTAGTATAACATTGAATACTTGTTGAGATATTTCATGTAAATATGCTTATGCAGAGAACACTGGATGATCTGTCATTAAGTTAACATTGACAGTTTACTTTAAAAGCAACATGAGAAAATACCACCATAATTCCCAGCATGAATGCATGGGTAGGTCTAATAGCAATAGTACGGATGCATTGGTTGGTCTCTGAAAGCAAAGGCAGTAACCGCTTACTGTTTTATGTTCAATTTAAAACCAAAAGATAGAGATACTCTCACCTCCACCAGCTTGACAATGTTGACATGGTCCAGTTTTTTAAGGATGGCAATCTCTTGGTAGACCCTCTCCAGGGGTCCTAAGATTTTGGGCTGCTCTCCTTGGGCCGCTTTGGGTCCTCTTGGGGGTGGGCGACCTGCAGACCACCACACAAACAACTTCACTAAATGATTTGATCGTGATCAGTCTTGACAAGGAGTCAGATACACATTTGTCTCTACTCCACTCTCTGTGTTCAAATTTGAGCAACACGAAAATGACATAACATGACTGATGAAACATAAGGATCTAGACATGTGGCAGGGTGTTTTTTTGATTGATGATTGTTTGTGTCAGCACTGTGTGTCCCTTTAAAAAAAAAAAAAAAAAAGTAGTCTATGAGCAGCAAATTTTGAGCATTAAACATTTCCTTTCCTGCATTCAAGTGGATTTTTATGTACCCATTTACCCTCCTTAAATGTGTATATGACAATTATTCACCTCAATGATACATGAATTCATTTTAATGAATTAATAAAACCCTGGACTGTAATATTTCAGATGTGTTCGACCAAGATTATTGCTCATGTTCAAAACTTTGTGCACATTCAAAATATCTCCCATCTGTGCTCTCTGTGATTTGGAGTCGTGATATTTTGAGGAAAAATAAAGTGATAATAGGCTACTACAAGAATACAGTCACTATATCTCAGAAAATAATCCACCTGCACCATAGTCTGCTGTGCATTACGTGATTCCTCTGCTGATACAGTAGATCTCGGACCTTCTAAAAGACACAGATCCCTGTTTGGGTCTCCCGTCTCTGAATGAGACAAAGTTTAGGGAAGTGGCTGTACGCTGCTCTACATCGGAGGTGGAAAACCGAAACCACGACAGAAATACACGGAGCACAAACACGTCACATCTACCGCAGCATGCCCACAGCAGAGCGCGTTCATTATAAACCTGAAGCTGCACAGACCACGGAAGGCGCGCTGCTCATCTCTATTTTTACAGCGAGAGTGGACACTATGCGACACACAGGTCTGCTTCAGAGCTCCGTGTGTTTGGGAAAAGTGCTTTATTTGTGATTTAAATAATGGTGCTGATGATTTTTAGAGAGCCCCACAGGTGTATACAAATACAACTTATAACCATATTTACTATATTTAAATTACATTTTTCAAGGCGATGTAGGCTACTCGATCTTCTTGGAGGTTTCTTTTTATCAGCCTATCCTGTTCGAACAAGAAAAGTTTGTTTTTGGCAGGTTCTGTTGTTTTTTGGTGAAATGACGAGGTTTAGTGTTATAACAAAAAAAGCTTTTTGCAAAAACAAAATAATTGGGTCTCTAGTAATAATGACAAAATATGACATAATAATAGAATGAACCTTTTTGTTGTGCACTCTGATGGCAAGGTGTGAATTTACAGTATATATATATATATATATATATATATATATATATATATATATATATATATATATATATATATATATATATATATATATACACATACATACATACATACACTTTTTACAGGCATTTAAACCTAACAAGCTAAACTACTATTCCAGTGCTAATGTTTAGGTTATGAATGATGTAGGTTTTGATCTGACCATCCCCATGAAGACATGTCTCTTGCAGTTAGGAATAATATTGCTGTGGAAGAACAAAAGGTATGAGAATATTTCTAACTGTCATCAGACCAACTGTACACACACACACACACACACACACACACACACACACACACACACACACACACACACACACACACACACACACACACACACACACACAAACACACTCACTCCCCCTTTGGCAGTGTTTGTAATTGTGATTATGTTACTTCCTAGTTGACAACCTTTGTAAATATACACTCATACAGACAGTGAATTGTGTGAATGTCTGTTTCAAAGAACAGAAAGGGACTTACGTGGAAAACCACACTGCTTCATCAACTTCTTCTTAGACACCAGCTTCATGGCCTAGGAAAGTGGAAAATGAGTTTGTGCACATGCAGCCAGTAAAGGGAAGCCTAACCATACATTAATCAACAATTAATAACGTATCCAGAACTAGAACTGAAAGCAGGTATACCAAAAGGATATTTAATTAAAATTAACCTTTAGGCAAGATGTAACGTCAATGTACATGAAAATGAACAATAGTGCAACATAACACCTTGAATCATTACTGCTAACACAGCCTTCAGCAGTGTCCTCACATGTGCCTTCGTCAAAGCCAGAAACATGAACATTTTAAAGTCAATGGGTTTATTATCTGTGTTATTTGTTAAAGGTCAGGAGTATCTGAGTCTGAGGCAACTGAATCTTTCATGGAAAAGAGGCATGTATTAAGGACAACTGTGTGTGTGTGTGTGTGTGTGTGTGTGTGTGTGTGTGTGTGTGTGTGTGTGTGTGTGTCATAATGATGTCTCGTTACAAGGAATTGGTTATGCACATGATGAAGATAGACAAAAATAACATTCACTGCATGTCAGAGATGTGTCCAAAATGCCTAACTACCATGCTGTCAGAATGTAAGTATCATTTCACTGATCACTATTTCATGGTCTAGTGGAACATTTTCTATTACTTCAACACCACAAACAGTTCCGGTGATGTACAGCTCAGCAGTTTCTTCTAAAATTGTGGTCGCCATGGCTATGACTATGCAGAAACCAAGTTTGGCAAGGAAGCAGATCCTCCCCTGTACTGTACACGGTTTCCATGGTGTGCTGTGTGTGTGTGCTGCGTGTGTGTGCTGTGTGTGTGCTGCGTGTGTGTGCTGTGTGTGTGCTGCGCATGTGTGCGTGCGTGCGTGCGTAGACTTGTGGAAGGTTGGTTAATGATTCAGTCACAGAGCCATCAAACTGTTAAAAGTTGTCCAGAAATATTCAGAATTATAGCAGCTTTTCGGTTGTAAAGTTTATGTTGCGATACAGGCACTCTGACAATTCCATTATTCATACCAGAGTTCGTTACAGAATCTGGGATTGATGGTAAGGCTGCAGTAAATAGCTGCCATCGCAAAATCCATCTGCCTGTAGGTAGGCGTAGGTGCATCATCGCAGTTTTAGTCACAGTAAATGTATTTTACCAATGGAATTTGTTATGACTAGACCGTATTTTGCTTTTCAACAAAGTATGGCAATAACTGTGGAAAAAAACAATTCAAAAGGTACTGTGAGTTCAGGTAAAAAGCTTCTGATTATTTGCTAAGGAGGAACTGATGAGTGGTATGTGGGGTGCTGATCAAAGGCAGCCAAAAGCATGACAGCAGGAACTTTATTTTGTAGGAGGTGGAACATAAGAGGTTGAAGCAGCATGTCAGTCATCATACTGTTCCCTCACTGTGCCACTGTGCCTTTTCTGAATTCTTCAGCACTCTAATCTGGAGAAAAACAAGTCTTTGCAAGTAAACAAGACTTCTGCTCTGTGCCGTAAGTTTGCTGAGCGATGAAAATCAAACGTGTTACACCCAAGAAATACAGTAAAGGTTGAGTGAGCTAAGGTTTACCGAGTGTTGACATCAATGCTGGATTAACCTCCTCGGGGGACCCAGGGCAAAAATAAAAGGTTGTATGTCACTTAGCTTGCGGTAATTTAACTAAACAAAGCTCATCAGTGCGGAAATGGCAAACTCCACTCACAATGACAACAATTAAAGAGGGAGGGAATGGCTATTGCTCAAAGATGCTGAACACAAATTGTATCATAAACAGAATTTGATTTCATGAAAATGCTATTTTATTTTATATTATATTATATTGGGCTTCATTGGTTCATACTACCAATTTTGAAATTAAAGGCAATTTACTGAGCTGTTACTCCAGAGTTAAACATGGAAAAACTCAATTGTGTGCAAATACCACTTGAGCATTAAAAACTTGAAAAATATCCCTTTTAAAGTACATTCAGTACAGATAAAAAATGTGAGATTAATAGCGAGTTAACTATAGACAATCATGCAATTTATCGCGATTTAGTATTTTAATCGATTGACAGTGCATAATAATATATATATATTATTAGGGAATGAGGGTTGGTTATTGGTCAGAAAAAAAATCTAAATTAGCATCCCTAATGTCTGTGTGTGTGTGTGTGTGTGTGTGTGTGTGTGTGTGTGTGTGTGTGTGTGTGTGTGTGTGTGCCCTCGCTCGCACAGGGTTTAGGCGTCTCCAGACTTCTCCAGGAAGTGAGTTGGAGAGCCAGGCACTTATTAAGCAAATAAAAGAGAAGTAAATACTCTACTTCTGAGAGCAAATACCAAATTAGCTCTTTAAATTCACAAATTCATTGCTTCACCAATTTGAAATAGGTTGAGTGAATGCTGCACAAATTTGGTTTACTTTGGTCCCCGAGGCTGATGAACAGCCTGCATCACATTTGGAAGCCTGCCAATCATATTGTGATCATGGTAATGATATAGCAAGGACGCCAAAACAAACACATGCAGGATTCAAAGACTTTCAGTAATCTGCTGATGTGTTGGACAAAACAAAACATGGTTTCCAGCACTCTCTTGGACAAGATTTGTGTGTTAAAATATAAAATTGGTAAGAATTAGTCATCAAATGATTTGATCTCTATCCAGTGGTCATCAAGTCAAAACTGTGCCATTTTCATTCATCTTAAAACTGCTGCTTTATCAACAGCAATATCCACCAGTGTTTTTCTAAGGATGTTGACGCCAAGACTAAGAACCTGGCATCATGCTGCAGATGCTCCACATGCAAATATCCAATCAGTTTTGTGTGAAACCAAATCAGATTGCCAGGAAATAGAATCACCCTTCCATGCCGTCATTACTCATCTCCTCATCTCCTCCTCTCCTCCTCCTCCTCCTCCTCTCCTGATTCCTGTCATTGTTATTTCAGATGTCTCTGTCATTTGAGCCAGCAAATAACCCACAGTCTGTCCCTGAAGGTAACATTTACCATCAGAGTCAACAATCAGCATCAAAATGCAATAGCGCTTCCACGCAGAGCAGAAACAAAGACGCAAACGAGAAAACATAAAAGCTTTAAATACGTGTGCACACAGAAATACTGGAGGCAGATGGGATGGATAAAGGAGGAGGAAAAAAATTGTTGCATTAGATATACAGTACATTTTTCATTGTCAGGAATCTGTGGTTTCACATTCTGACAAAGGGGAAATCTCTGAGGTTCCATTTGCGTCTGAAATCTCATACTGCAACAGAGAAAATATGTCTATATACTACTATGTTTCTGTAGTGTGGGAAGAGCTAGATTTATGTGCTGTGTGCTAGTCATAGAGAGGAGGTCTGAGGTGGGTGTACAAAGCAGAGCATTTCAGTCAGGTTTTCATCCACATGTAGTGCAAATTTTTACCAATTTTCTAGAAAATCTGGCAAAGGAATTGTTACTTAACATACATTTCCATCCACTACTGTTGTGATGTGAATATTATGGCACTGACACACCAACCCGATAATCGTCCGTCGGACAGTCTGGCGAGGTCAGTGCCTCGAGTCTGTTCGGTGTGTTCCACGCCGTCGTCCGTCGGAGGAGCTGTCGGCCTTCATTTTGGCCGACCTGACGGAGCAAGGCCGGGCAGTCGGACTAACCGGTGCTAACCCGGAAATAACGAGCGGGATGAGTGACGAACGCCTCTCAAAATCTGATGAAAATCTTTTAAACTGACCTTTGTCGATCTGAAATTAAGACAGATTCAGCAACTGTATGGCCTATTTCTCGCTTAAATTCTTTTCAGAAACACGTTTCGGTGAACTATTTTCGTAAAATACGAGATTGTATTTTGAACAAGCTGCCATTACTATCGGCTGGAGAAGCCAGACCCATATGGCGCGTTGTCATTTCCGGTTTTCAGTCTCGCGCAGAACGTACGCTCAAGACTGCATCGCTTCGGTGTGTTCCAAGGCACCTTTTGGACCTCGGGGAGCCGACTGATCAGTCCGACTGCCTTTTCTGCTGACAGTGAGCCATCACTCCTCATGGACCTGCAATACTGCCAGATTTGATTTTGGGGGATTGCTGCCAGATATACGGCAGCCGTATCGGTCAATGTTGTGCCGCAGTCCTAACACCTGGTCGACGTAGTCTTGGACAGTTGGCAGACGCTGCAGTGAAATTATACTGCTCTTATAGCCAGTCCAACGGTTAACACCAATATATCACTGGCCTGGAGCCCACCAATGGCCCTCGCCTTCTGTGCTCGTGTTGGTTGTGGAATCTTACAAAACTGTCATTTTTCTTTTCTATTGGTGCCTTTTTATCATAGGCAAGAATCATGTGCGTATAATGAGCAATCAGACAGGATTGTCATGATAATTCATGTGCAACCATGAGCAAAATATAGGATATATAACTGCTCACCTTCTGTACCAAAATCACTCAAATACACTTTTTGTGTGTATGGACTGCGGTATATAACATGTCAAAACCTTTTAACAAATTAACTACATACTTATTTATAGTAAAATTTACAGTGGTGCGTTTTAAATTTCCCAGAGAGTAATATTTTTCACTCATTACAGGGCTCGTCTGCGTCCTTACATAAACTCCTGTTTATCATTCTGCATCAGTCCATTTACAAGCTGTCATTTTAATGCTGGGTTTTGTTTTGCTCCGAGCTCTTACTGGCTCCAGTTCAAAAGTACATCTTAAACCCATCCAGGGTTGGCAGCTTAAGTTCACATGACTCATCCAAACACTTTCATTGTTGTTACTGTGCAGCTTTGTTGTGTTCAAACATAAAACGGCTTACATTTGGAGTGGCCGTGTTTGCAGAATGTTTAAGGGAACAAATCACCTTGATGAAAAAGCCTCAAATGACCTCATCTCAGCGTGCTGGCTCATATCCACATTGTCCCTCAGAAACTGACCTCAAAGCAGCTACCCAGTATACAAAGCAACAGCAGTACTGTTTTGAAGCTAAATAATAAAGTATTGGATGCACTTTAAGTAGCAGCAGAAGCCACTTTCATTTTCAAGTTTCTTCCAAGGCAACTGATGCAATTTGAGGGGATGGAACTCACAGCAAAGCAACAAAGTGGAAAAAAATCAATAGCACTGTAAAGCTCTTCTGTCTAGACAATGGAGGCTGAGAGGCTTGATGAAAAAGAGAACTGTGGCTGTGTGGCACAGGGGATGCATTTCAGTTGCATGCAATCAGTTTTAGTTGTCAGAGAAAAGTTTCTGAAATGTAAAATAATTGCATTGACTTACATAATGTTTGTCATCATCCTCATTGTAGGCAAGTTTGACTACACCGTAGGAGCCCTGCAATACAACAAAGAGATTACAGTATTTATCGTATACAGCAACACATTAGTTAATGAGTATGCAATGCTGTACCCACGTGTTGTGGTTCAGCTCCACATTAAAACTGATTCCTAAAGCATCACTTTGAGAACAGACGGCATCATACCGACAGAATGTTTTGAAGGCAGTACAGTTTCCATTCTAAAACATTTTCATTCTTTGCGGCACAGATTGGCTCCGCACAGTTTGGCCACACACACACACACACACAGTGTGTTTACCATCATAATCCTCCAAAGAACAAAACTACTTGAAAAGCTGATCAAACACTCACATCATTGACATAAAGCGAATTATATCACCTTTAATGTCTTGAACATCTAAATTTGCCACATGGCTGATGGTAAATATCTCAGGATTTATTGGGCTTTAGAAGCAATTGGTGTTATGCACAGCCAAAAATCCATTTGTGGGCTTTAGTCAAGAAACGCAAGTGTGAATTCTTCCAAATTTATGTAACAAAGCTTAACAAATGTCAAATGTCACAAATTCATGTGTCGTTCTCCACAGTGTTAACGCATAAGATTCACTATGTTTCATAATAGAGATGGTTTGATATCACGGTTTAATATGTGAAAACTAAATTTAACATTTGAACATAAAAATATCCAACAGATAATAATTTCCCTTCTGCTGTTAATAGGTACTTTGAATGCTGTATGCTAACTAAAAACATTGCCATTTGCATGTTCCGGGCCTTGCTGTGTAAAATGATGTCCAAGTCACTCAATTCAATTTGCCTGTTTTTCAATTTTCATCTCTGTTGCAACCACAGTGATTTCTGAGACAAAATCTGGGGACATTTTCAGCTCAGAAGCGTAAATACCTCCAAAACAGTAGACCTAGAGCTGCACTGGGGCACAAGCCCCCTAGAGGGGGTCCATGGGCATGCCCCCCTGTAAGAAAATGTTGTCTATTTTAACGTTTAAATGCATCAATCTGGTGCACTTTGAAAAGAAATTCAGAGGATAGACTTGATTATTCTTATCTATGGATGGAAATATTTGGGCTGTAGCCTGAGCTATTTTGCACTTCAGAATTTGAACCATGCACACACAGGTGGAATAGTTTTTTCTTCATATTTTTGCATTAATGTCACTAGGAAGCATACCAGTATAAATATATATTCATATTTGTAAGTGGGATATATACTGTATAAGTAAGTGGGATTGTCTGGAATCTGGCAATATAATAACCATTATGGTGGGATACACTGGCTAAGCAATTTACAAAAATATCTGTGCTGACATAAATCTCTGGCTGTCTTGAGCCTGCGCGTGTAGGTTGCGCGACTATACGTTTGATCAATGTTTTCTTTCTTTCATTACAATTTTGGGTCTGTCTGTCACAGTGAAAACCGGGGACATTTCCGGGGACAGCTCCAGCCGGGGACAGGAAACCGGAAACGTCTGGTCACCCTACTCCAAGCGTTACTTTTTGCAAATGCAAAATGTGAGTCAATCTGCTCTCAGATTTAGTAATTCTGCAGCTCTGTGTCCCCTGTGAAGTTTAAAATGGTGTAACATACATTAATTTCATTGCACACTCTGAATTTTGGCATTTTCCTTTTTAGTTCCTCCTCTTTACGATATACAATCTAGTGTTTTTGTCACACAGACTTTGTTAGCTATGCTAGCGGCGTGGCTCTCAGTATTGCAGTGTTGGTCGGTCAGTCCAGACTGGAATATCTCTATTGGCTGAATTAACATAGCATTTTCTACAGGCATTCATAGTCCCCAAATAATGAACCCTTTGGTGATCCCCTGACTTTATAATTTAGCACCGCCATTAGGTTGACATTTCCTTTTCCCACTTTATATTCAGTGCTAATCAAATGTTACAATGCTAACATGCTAAACTAACATCATGGACATTACCATATAAGCATTACCTGCTTAACATCACGTTAGCCTTGTCATTGTGAGCATGTTAGCATGCTGATGTTAGCATTAAGCTCAAAGCACTGCTGTGTCTAAGTACAGCCTCAGAGCTGCTAGCATGGCTGTAACGTCTTCTTTGATAGTAAATTATATTTCTAGAAAAGGAGAACTTCAACAAGTACAAAGGTAAATGTAGCCAACAATGCAGGCAATTGTAGGCTAAAACATGAAATAGCATTACTGGACTGTTGAAATAGCTCATTTTCAAGTATGTATAGCTAGCTAACTACTGTATACCGCAGATAGGTGGTTTTCACCTGAATACATCCAAAAACACACCCTCCTGTCTACATTATATATTATTATAACTATTATATTTTACTAAAATGTAAGAATATGCAAGCAATATAATGAAGACAACACAGCACATGCTGTGAATGTGAATCTTCTCACTTAAATTGAGCAAAGGGCCAATCTTCTCAAAGCTGCTGCTATTCTTCCAAACCACTCCAAACTGAACAAATGGCAAAAAAACTCACCTTTCCAATCTCACTCTTCAGTTTATACTGGTTCAACTGGATACAGTCCTGTGATGGGGAGGGGGGGGGGCAATAAGAACTAAATCATCAACATAAACATACAGACAGAAATAATTCTTTCATCATCTCAAGCAAAGAGAAACAAGGTAACGTTACAGGGACAAAACGTTCCCGCTGTGCGTGTGTCTGTGTGTGTGTGTGTGTATATGTGTTGAGAGACATTTATTTCTGAGATGTAGGGAACGATGCAGTCTATAGTTTCTGTTTACGGTCTGCAAATCCATTAGGGTGCTACTGCTTAAATGGCTGATTTGCAGTTCCATAGCAACCACTGCTACAGCACAGAGTCAGCCAGGGGCACGGCAGAGGAGAGCAGACCACAGCAGGACACAGAGGAGGGGGTGTTGGAGCATTTCACAGGGGTGTGTGCTGAGTGGTGGGTGGGGGGACAGGGGGAGATGGGGGGGCTGCACAAACAGCAAAGTCAATGAGCAGAAAGTGAGCAGTGAAAATAAAAGTGTTCAAAAGCAGGAGATAGAGCTGTGGAGAAAATGGATTGGAAGCCGTTCTCACATTGCAGATGGAAGGGGCGATGGCTTTGTGTGTGTGTGTGTGTGTGTGTGTGTGTGTGTGTGTGTGTGTGTGTGTGTGTGTGTGTGTGTGTGTAAGCTGAACCACTGCCTGAGGCTTGATTCTGGGACGTGTTTACAGGATGAGAGGAGGTAGGAGGGCACAGATGTAACAAAACACACGAGTGTGGCAGGACTGAAAGCACTGCATGGTGTAGGGCACGACTTCACTCGCCACCAGGCAAGATATTTTCAAAAATAGTTGGTTACATAATACTTTGGTTATGTAGCTCGTACTGAGGATTGCAGGAGATGGGCGGATTGTGCATTGGAGGGTTATGCACTGTCAGGTATGATGGTGTGAAGTACTGTGGGCAGAGATTAGGACAAAGGGTGAGAGATGGAATAAAAGATGGGGCTTTGGTAGGTGAAGCAAGCAGTGGGACTGAGAAAAGGATTGCTTTGATTGGTTGAAGAGAGATAAAGAGAATAAAGAAAATAGGGCGGCAAAGGATAAAGGGAAAGGCAAATGAGGAGAATCTAAAGAAAAGAGCAGTAGGAGGAATTGTCTGAGTTGGGTTCACAGTTTGCCAGCACATGCTCAGTGGGCGCTGCACTGCAGTTAATACTCTGTCATGACTGATGGATAAAGAGGGCCATGCAGGAAGCCTAAAATACATCTGCCACACATGCACTCGAGTCAAACTCAAATGCTTTACTGGGCCACGATAAATCTTTAGAGGGCTCTTTCAGTCACACTGTCAAGTTAGACTATTGCTTTACATTACCAGCCCAGCCGTCTTCCCTCAAACTCTCTATATCTCCATCCATTACGCAACAACAGGTCAATATCGGTGCATAACAAATACATCACTGCCTACTGTGGTGTTCAAAATCAATAGCCATTTCATTCTTATGATGAATAATAAGCATGCCTGCCTCAGGAAGTGTGTAAAAAAAAAAAAAAAGGGAACTTGTGTTTGATGGTATGTGTTTGATGGAAGTGCTAAATCAATTCCTCAACCAGTCATTTTAAAATGAATTTTGAAAGAACAGTATTATGGCTACAGCAAAATGAGATCATTGCATTAGCAGACGGTTTATTCTGTGTTGTTTTAATATGCTGGGTGCAAAAGGAAGAAATCTGCAGAAATAACGTATGGCACAAGGTAAGAGGATCAACCAAAAGTGGAAAGATGACTTCTCTCTCTTTACATTTACTCAAATATTACATATGAAACGAACACACAGATTCAGATCTGTATGTGTCTCCAGTATCAGCCACTGCTGTACTTGACAAGGTTTAAAATACGCACATCATTTACTGTCCTAATGTACTGTGAAGAAAAAGACATTTATCTTTGCTCAAGGGGATGAGAAAGTTAGTTTACATTTGTTTCTCGTTGCTGTTTATAAGTAAGTCAGACATGACAGATACAATGGACAAGACTGAACTTTTCAGAGGAAACTTCTGAAAGAGACTCATAAATGCAAGCTCTAACACTTACCCTTCACACAGTTCACACAGTCAGCTTACTGGTATATCAATTTCCAATATTGTCATGGACATTTCTATTCCTTACTTACATAAAGAGGAAAGAATTTCATTGTTATCCATTTCGGTGTAATACAAAGTGGCTGTGAATAGAAATACAAGCAGAGAGGGAACTCATCAGCAATAAAATGCGCCAATCTATTTAACAAAATGACCCTGCTGGATTAGTTAGTATGGACTAACTAATCAACAGTTTCCTGTTGATGGACATTTAGTTTGTGTGGCTTATTTCCAGGTCTGTATACAGCTGTCCATCCATGTAAGTGTGTCTATAAATGCATTTCCCCATTTATTTTTCATCATTTTCAGTTATTATCGTAATCACATCCCTATGATTGATGGCTATATAAATGACACATTTGACACAGATCATTATGCTCCCAAGTACTGACAAAGAACATTTCTAACAATTAACCCTGTTATGTTGGGTGGTTTTCTCTGGATTTCCCTAATCCTAACTTAACCCACAAAACAGAGAAGCAAATGTGTTCTAAAAATTCCTCCCACTTCCGGAAGGAAGAGAAAATTATACACATTACTGTGTGTGTACAAAATAGAGTAAACGACAATAATAAATGTGATGGGAAAGTCAGAAGTGAGAAACCAAAGATGAGTGCTTCCGTTAAACCATTATATAACTATAGTGTTTCCTCATGTGGCTTAGTACAGGACTTCCTAAATTGTCAGGGCAGACATTTGTATGTCTATAATAATGGTGGAGAGATAAAAGAAACCAAATAATGCAAACATGCACAAAATGTCAGCCATAACTGATGTTTATGTATGCAAGAAATGCTTCACTCTCTCTCTGCTGTGTCGTCCTGTAGATCCAGTGAGAACAGGAAATACAAGCAACATGAGTCCTTTTTTATGGTTCAGTGCGAGAGCTGCAACTCAATTTTCAGATAGGAAAGGACACAATACCAGGTCTGCGAGTCTGTGGCAGCAGTCTGTTTAATTCAGAGGGGTTCCACATCCTGGCAGATGTCATGAATATTTAATGTTCACTCTGAATTGAAAAAAAGTCAGAGGAAAATAGAGATTTGGCAGTGACCCGCATCTACAGAATACTTTTCATGGGTTAGCACAAAGAGAAGTTTTCAGTTGCATGTTTCCTATGTTATATATATCAGGGCCCCATTTCAGGAAGGAGGTTTAACAATCTCTGAGTGTAACCCTGATCTCTGAGTTGATTTACCCTGAGATGGGAAAAGTTTTGGTTTCAGAACAGCTGATATGAGTTGGTTCAATCAACTCAGAGTAGGTTCACGCGCGTGCACCACCACAATAAAAAGGCAGCATGAATGGAGCCATGATACTACGATTCACCATGGTAACAACCACAAACAAACGGGTCGGCGGAAATACTCATGCGCACATACAGCGAGTTAAAAAAAAACAACACAGCGGCTGCTGCAAAAGAGAGAGAATTTGCGTGGGAGAAAAGTGCTGCTAGAGTAAATGCGTATATTCCAATATAGTGTATTAATATCATATTTAATCATAAGTAGGCTATAGCCTAATATTACTGGTGAAATGATATTGAACCTATAATCTATTTCATTTAGGTGCAACACCTACTAATCCCACTCAGCAGCACCATCATTAACAGAATTATAATTCATAATCTTTTATTTCAAAGGGTTTACCTCATTCACCTGCAATCATGTGGAACATATTTGTAACGGCTCTTACTGGTTTGTGTCCAGGGAACACTACAAAAACGTTTAAAACACGTTTCAGAGCGAGTCACACTCTTCTGACGGCGCTACAGTGGCTTTACTAAAATGCTCCGCATCACCAATGTTGTAAAGGAAACTGCCGTTTTCAAAAAAGATGTATGTGACACAAATAATGTGCTGGGATGTAGAGCACGCCCAAGATGGGTGACGTTAGTGATATAAGGACGGATAAGGTTATGTAGCCTATAGGCTGCATAACAGACTGGGAAGAAAAATGATACCGCTCAAATAGGGATCGGGAGAAACCACCTCCGACACTGAAACACACACAAAGACACACATACAGACACAGACAGACACACACATATACAGACACACACATATACAGACACATACATATCGGGATCGTCGACAAAAGGAAATGCCATGTTTTAAGGAAAAAAAAAAGTTTTATAGTCTGCCTAACATCCTGTTTTTTTATCATGCCGATAACAAACTTCGCTAAAATGCGCCTGATACAGACTGAATGAATGAATGAGGAAATGAAAGAGAGGTGTGTCAGAGGGAGGAGACTGAGAGAAACTGGAGGTTTCTTGAAGAAAACCTGCTCCCGACCAGGTTAGGTTTACAGACTCAGTTACCATAGTAACTGACTCTGAGGTTAAGTTACCTCTCTTTCTGAAACAGAAAACCCAGAGTTCCCCTCATCTCAGGGTTAACAAACTCAGAGTTTTCACTAAACCTGCTTTCTGAAATGGGGCCCATGTTACTCATCATTATTGATAAGCAATCAACTGTAGATCAACTGTCTCCATAGTTACAGTTTAAAGTAATAGTGCAACATGTTGGCAAATATGCTTATGCGCCTTCTTGCTGAGAGTAAGAGGATCAATACCTTTCTCAGGTCTATACGACACACTAAATATGAAGCCACAGCCAGCAGCTTGTTAACTTAGCTTAGCACAAAAGCTAGCCTGGTTCTATCCAAAGTCCACCTACCAGCATCTCTAAATCTCACTAAATAACACATTATATTGTGTTTATCACATACAAAAACCCAAATGTAAAACGATACTTTGCAGTTTTACAGGAGGTTGCAGGAGTCAGAACTATGTGCGGGACTATTTCCTGGCCGGGCACAGTGACTTCCAGGAGTCTCCACTGCGTTAGAGGTGCTGGTTGGTGGATTTTGTTACCTTTTGAACAGAGGAAGGCTAGCTTTTTCCTTGTTTCCAGTTTTAAACTAAGCTAAGCTATAAGCTAAGCTAAATGTCTCCTGGCTCTACCATAACATTTAGGAAAGCAAACTTCCCAAATTTCAAACAATTCCGTTAGCTGCTACGTTACCTCTGAGTGCTGAGTAACAAAATAATATTTTAGCGAATCTAAAAAGCTAAAATGATATAATGTAAATCATCACTTATGCAATCATCAGTTACATGAGGACACAAGAAGTGTTAAAGTACCTTTAATTGTAGTTGTTAAAATGTATGCTGATAATACACAGCTAAAATGTATCCACATTAAATGTGTCAAACTTAATTTATGTATATATACAAGGACAATGCAAATGAATCAACATCTCTGTAAATGTGCCAGTGTTAGCCAGCTGGTCAATTTTTTAATGCAGCCCTTTGGCAAGATGTTTTGCAATCAATGAGGTTAGGCTTAACTCTGCCTCCAGTGCACCTATACTTTTAATATGGTGTCTATCCCTGGGGGTTTGTCAGCTAACTCTTGCCTCCCTGAGACCCTGGAAAGAAGGCAATAAAGCAGATTGTCTCTTTAACACCTCTGAAACTCAATCTCCTTATTTACCCAAGGTGCAGTAAAGAATATCGAAAATGAAACAGGCATGTGAGGCTTCCAGCATAACAGCCAGCGAGAGGTGACCGTGTAACATATAACAACCTGAACAGCCGAAATCTAAAACTAGTGTGTAAAATACAATAGGAAAGGTATTAGCTGTCACCAAAGTTGTATCAAATGTCTTATCATTTATACAGACAGACATGCCACACACAGGAAAACAAGCAGAGATGTTCCAAATGATTACCCAAGGAAATCATTAGATGCTCCCGTCCCCACCCCTCACTACTTTAATGGTGTATCCAGCAGCACAATGCCAGCCAGAATGCATTAAATGTCTGTCTGATGAGTCAAAAGTGCTCTTGTCAAAGCCAAAGTCGGAACAAAATGCTGTCACATGTAAGTGACAGCATTCCGGTCATGTTGTCCACTGGCCTTCTGCTCCTCTTTCTTTGGTGATAATGCAGAGATATTGAGCGATACGTTGCTCCTATCTAGTTATGATGTATAACTGCTCTCATCAGCTCAATGGAGCTGTTTGTTCTCAGTTTGTGTTACACTCCCTGCTATCATACCACATGTCACACCCAACTGCAGAGAATCATGTTAGCGTATGTCCAAATCAGAGGACATTAGATGTTGCTCATTAAAGAGGCTATAGGTGTTTTGATATAGGTGGACGATTTAAGCTTTTTGATTGTTATTGGATTTGTCTGCACTCGACTTCCCAGATGTCTCATCTTTTAACAGTGTGGCCATTATTTGCCTTGATAGCTATTTATCGCAAATGTAATGCTGCTTTCTGCAAACAGCTTAACAGTGACAGCCCAACGACTCTGGCTCCGGAAGTGATTTTCCCCATTCAATATCTCCATTGACGTTTCGGAAAATGCTTTTGTTTGAGTTTTAATTCTGGAATCAAGCCAACCAGCTATGAGGTAAATTTAGAATTTAGATTTTATTTAAACAGGGACAATGCTCAAGTTAACATTAACCTTGTATAAGAACAAGGAGAGATGCATTGTACCAGGTTTTCCACCCGTAGTCCCTTGGCAGGTCAGTAAAACAATACAAATTGAAATACAGAACATCAAATACAATTCAACCACAGTCACACCTAATTTACAATAAAAACTACAATGGGCTCAATCATTCCCACTTCCTATAACCAACCCCTTGTGACAGTAACCATTTTTTTGTCAAACTCGAAAAGGTTTGAGGATTTGTACATGTAATAAGGTGTGTGGGGAGAGTATTCCACTGACTTATGGCCACAAAAGAAAAGGATGATTTGCCAAACGAAGTTTTGCAATTGGAAATATTGCACTCTCCTCTAGTGGCTGACCGAGTAGCTCTTTTTTTTTTCCCTGAGTAATAAATTTTTTTAGAGGAGGAGCAACAGCATTATGGATGATTTTAAAAAGTAAGAAAACATTCAAATGCATTATCAAATTTCCAAAATATAAAACATAAACCATAAAACATTTGATTCGGCGCAAAAGAACATTTGACTCTGTAGAAACGATCATACTGTAGACTTCAATGGTAGCAGCTCACTAGCCGTTCGCAGGTGCGATAAACATTTCTATGGTAACAGCGAGCTCAACCAATCAGAGACGTCGCCGTTACGCTTAAGGTTGTTATTGTAGTACTTTTCACGACATATTTCACGATATATTTTTTCTCAAAACAAGGTTGATTTCATGCAAACTTGTGGGCTTTACAGGGGCATAAACCTTCACAATCACGATCTCGTAGCTCGTAATAAGTCTACCTCGCATGGTTTAGACATCATGGCTGATAATCAAAACCCTTATGGAGAAAATGAATGGGATATTTACTTTCCGGAACCACACTGTTGAGCTCTAGAACTATAATTTAATGATTATTAATTCATAAAGAATAAAAATCACTTCCTCACCTGAGCATCTGAGATGGACACACGCTTAGACTCTACGGTGGGCCTGCGAGCCACACGAGGGGATATGTGCGTGTATCCTCCTCCAGAGCCTGACAGGTAAGTGCCTCTCTCCTGCAGCGACAACTTCCTCCCAGTCAGGTGAGGCCGCAGCGCACGAGTCTTCTTGGCCTGAGCCGCGTCCTGCTGAGCCCCGCCATTCCTCACGCCGTTGGATGCAGAGCCGCTGGAGTCCTCCGTCGTCAAGGCAGCCATGTTGTCTGTGAGACTGCTGGTCTGTTTGTCAGAGTCGGGGTCCAGCATCTCACGGCCAGGGTCACTGCTCATAGCCATGGTGGGCGGGGAAGTGGCAGTGGTACAGGAGCAGGTTGCAGGAAGAGTCCTGGGGAGCGCCCACCAGCATCAACGTGAGCTGGGCCAGCCTCCGGTCGCAGCGTTCCACCACAGCTGGAAAAGAAAGGAGAGGCTGTGAGCGGAGTCAGCTGCAGTAGGAAGAGTTGATCTACACTCTATTCACATTTGGATCAAGAGAAAAAACAGTTATCTACGTACTATGTACTGTAGTGCCATCATCAAGTCAAAACTTTTTTGTCCAGTACTTTGGTAAATACCTGTAAAACCAACTACATCTCCATCAACCTCGGCTGTACTTTGTGTTTTGTGCTAATTAGCAAATATTAGCATGCTAACACGCTGATCTAAGGAAAACATAATACTTGCTGAACATCAGCGTGTAAGCATTTGTAGAACCTAACACAAAATACAGCTGAGGCTGTTGGGAATGTCATTAATTCTGCAGGTATTTGGTCATAAATCAAAGTATTAGATCAATTTAACCTGATGATAGTGCTAAATGAAACGTTAAGAGACCACCAAAGTTTTTAAAATTCACCCTAAAGGGGAACATGACTACTACTACTACTACTAGTAGTAGTTGTTATAGTGGTAGTAATATTTTGGATACAGGGTTATAGTGCACTGGGACATACTATATGTTAACACACAAAATCCATTGGATATAAACAATGACATGAAGAACAAGAGAAAAAAAACGGTTATCTTTATTTAGAATGCTTGTTAAATAAACTGGACTGGATTGGCAGGTGTCGCACAGTTTTTTCCCAAAAAAAAAAAAATCACAGGAATACAGCCATGCTAGTGGCTCTGGGAGGAGTACTTGCTTTGAGCTAAATGTTAACTACTGCATGCTAACATGGTCACAATGTCAATGTTAACATGCTAATGTTTAACAGGTGTAGTGTTTAACATGTTCGCCATCTTAGTTTAGCATGCTAACATTTACTCATTAGCACTAAACACAAGGCTGAGGTTGATTAACAGAGTGTTTTCTGTTAATGGTCATAAACCAAACAACTGGACAAATTAAGATCTGATTATAGCGCTAAATGACTAGGTTAGAGGATCACCAAAGTTGGGGAACATAAATGTTTGTACCAAATTTCAATACTTGTTGAGATACTTTACTGAAAAGCACAATGTCCTCCAGCTGGTGGAGCTAGAGGGAAAAGCAAAGGGCTCACCAAAGTCATAAGGGTACATCGTCTGGGAAACATGACAGTCTTTACAAAATGTCATGGCAATCCATCTAATAGTTGTTGACATTTTTCAGTCTGAAAGTGGTTGACTGACTGGCACTGCCATCCCGAGAGCTATACCGCTAGCATGGGTAAAAGGGTCTGCTCTATTTCTTCAAAATTATTTGAGAACTACTTCATGCTCGTTTATTTGGTATAACAATACGTTAGCATAATGGATATATTTATTGTACACCTGATCTCATGATTTAGCTAAAATGTTGTCTGTTCGTGGTGTTAGTTATGTGACTTCATTTGATTGGTTTGGCTCAATAGCATTAGTCTTATCATGTTCTTGGTCATCATATCCACATTACAATCAGTTTTCTTTCGCAGAATTGTCTCGAGTCTAAAAGCTGCTTGTCAGCCACAAAACATTATCACTTTAGAATATCGTATATATGGTCAAATATATTGCAAAATCTGATTTTGTCCATATTATCAGCCCAAATGCATGTGGGAAATTACACTTTCATTACATGCAAATTAAAACCTTTGCATTCAATCACAGATGTTTGGCTGGCAACATCTTGCAGCAAGAGCACCTGTGAGACAGACGTTTAATCAACCAGTCTGATAAAAGAGAAAATTATATCTCTCTTTGTGTGGGTGGTCTGGTGGGTCAAGTTACTTACAGTAGACATGCGTTCATAAATTGAAATAAATGTCCCCCTGATAAAACCCAACCCAAATGCTGCAAAGCTAATTATGCTTTATGCCTTTGCTCATGGCTCCCTGTATGCCCATGACATGCTCGTGGGTGGACTAACACACAAAGAACTGCACACATGAAAACCACAGAAGGTATTGTGTGCATACAGTATGTGTCCATATACCTAGACATTTAGGCAGCATTTGTTTATTGTGCTTTTTCCCTTTCATATTTAATCAAAATCAAGTCAGCAGCACATTGCCTCAGACAGGGAATATCAAAGCTATCTAGTACATCTGGTTTAGGTTTTGTTCTGCAGGTGGAAGAACACAGACATGCAAAGTGAGCCTATGCCCAGCCATCCAAGGAAAAGGACCGGCACTCAAACAGTATCCATCTATGTAACAGCGGGAATCAAGAGGAAAAGTGTGTTTTTTTTCTGCCAAATACAAAGTCAGTTCTGCTCTGTGGGTATTAGACAATAAATGGTCAGTGAATGGGCCATGTTATGCTATTCCTGAAGTATGTCAGGAAGGTAGAGCTTCAAATTAAAAAATAACAGTGTTCCACTTTGTCCAGGTGGGTCAAACTCATTCATTCATTAATTCATTCATTCATTTGCACAGCCATGGCTCCAACCAACTGCAATGTATCACATTCATTGCCATGCTAGCATGGCTCCAGGGAGGGCACACACCAGTTTGGTCCAGACTGAAATAGCTTAACAAATATTGGATGGACTGCGATTAAATTTTTTTTTTTACAGACATTCAGGTCTCCCAGAGGATGAATCCTAATCATTTGGGTGAACCACTGACTTTTCTTTAAGCGCCACCACAATGTCCACATTTGTGGTTTTAAGTGAAATCTCTCAACAACTAATGGATGGATTGCAGTGAATTGGGTATGGGCATTGATTTTTCCCGTCAAATATGTGATCCCCTGGTGACCTCTCAAAACTTCTCATCTACTGTAGTGCCATCATCAAGTCAAAACTTCTATTTCTCCAGTACTTTGGTAAATACCTGTAAAACCAACTACATTCCCATCAACCTCGGCTGTACTTTGTGTTTTGTGCTAATGAGCAAATATTAGCATGCTAACACGCTGATCTAAGGAAAAACATAATACCTGCTGAACATCAGCATGTATGAATTTGCAGAAATTAACACAAAATACAGCTGAGACTGTTGGGAATGTCATTAATTGTGCAGGAATTTGGTCATGAATCAAAGTATTGAATGAATTTAAACCTGACGATAGTGCTAAATGAAATGTAGTCTTGCATTGCCAGACCTTCCTCCACAGCGTTGCGGAGGAGGGTCTGGCTAGTCCACACAGCATTCCTGTATAGGAGATAAACGTGCTCTGGTTTATTGGCATTTCTTTAAACCAATCACAATCGTCCTGGGTGATGCTAAGTGTATCGGTTGTAGCTTCTAGGGACATCGGACGGAACCCCCGGCAGCACCGGAGCAATCCCCTAAATGAAACATCGTCGATATAGACTAAATGAAACGTTAAGGGATCACCAAAGTTATTACAATTCATCCTAAGGGGAACATGACTACTACTTTACTACTAGTAGTAGTTGTAATAGTGGTAGTAATATTTTGGATACAGGGTTGTAATGGGCTGGCATGCATACGGCAGAATTTCCTGCGGCACCGGAGCAATCCTGAAAGTGGAACGTCTTGGATACAGACTACCTGTAATATAACTACTAAAAATAAGATAGTAATTAAATGGTAGGTGACATTTATTACAGTTTGATTACAAAAATATCAATGAAGTCACTATTTATACAAGTATTATGGCTTCTCATGAATGTCATATATTGAGCCGCATCTGTGTCAGGGCACACACACACACACACACACTAGAGCCAGACCGATATATTGGCAGGCCGATATTAGGCATTTTCCAAACTATTGGTATCAGCATTTATAATGGCCGATAAATTAATATTTAAAAAATAAAAACGGACGAAACACCCTTCAACCATGTTCTGAGTGTTGGCGTTGCATAGTTTGTCCACCAGAGGGCACTCTACAACATCCCTGTTGGCAACACTCGTGTTTAACCCTTTAAAGGTGCTCTAAGTGATGTGACGCGTTTTTTTAGGCTACAACATTTTATGTCACATACAGCAAACATCTCCACACTCATCTGCTAGCTGCCTGTCCCCTGAACACACTGTAAAAAAAACAGTCTCTGTAGACAGCCCAGGCTCCACAAACGGCAACAAAAACAAACTGCGCCAACCTGCCCAACAAACCATAACAAACAGTGTTCCAGCCAATAACCGACAAGGAGGAGTTGGTTGAGTCATGAACGTGCATTGTGGAAGTAGCCTACTGGCTAATGCTGCTGCAGTGATGGCTCAACCAGCTCCTTCTTGTCAGTTATTGGCTGCACATTCGCATAAGCATCTTCGAGCAATGCTCCAATACTCTACTCATTCATTCATTCATTCAATCTTTATAGTTATATTATTTAGTCATCTTAATTTTGACCACTGTCAGGAACTGTTTAAATAAATGACGCTAGATTAAATCAAAGCACTTGATGTCTTATCTGCATGATAAAACTGCTTTCGCAGAGGAACACGACCAGATCATTCAGATGTTTTACAGACAAAAGTTTAACACAGTAAGCAACTTCCTAACTGTAATTCCACTCTTATCATGTATACACATTGTGTGGGAAATTTTATGTTGGACACGCATAAAGAAGATTTAAAGACCATGTGGCAGTGAGGCAGAAGGGGGGGAAATAAAAAGAGCACCAGCTGCACGCGGTGGGCCAGTTTCTTTAGCCTATGGGGCAGTCTATATGACACTGCATCACATTTTCTCCAATAGAAGGGCACACTGGGGGCAACAATGTTATAGTGCAATGCTAAATCTGTGGAGTACTCAGCCATAGTCAGTGAAGTCACACCTAATGTTTGGGCGTGGTGACAGACTAAAGAGACTATTACAAAAGGAAAACTTTTTTGGATTTGTAAGCCGAATGCCGCTGTATATCCTGGCCTCTGGGAAGATTTGTCACCTTTTTATGAAATTAATCAGGTTATTGTACGCTGACGATACAGTAATTTATGCATCAGCTAGGACACCAAGTGCAGCAGCAGAGACCCTGACCAAGGAAATGGAGGGTATATCCCAGTGGCTCAAAGACAACCATCTGACGCTCAACGTCAAAAAGATTATCTATGTGCTTCTCTATAAGAGGGAAAGCCAAGCGTTCTATCAAAATAGACCGAGAGGCCATAGAGGAAGTTGAGTAATTTAAATTTGTAGGTATTATTCTGGATTCCCAACTCAAATTCAATAAACACATTAACAAACTCTGTAAGACTGTCCGGACAAACCTAAACTGTTTCAGAATGATAAGGCATCACATACCTGTCAAGGCAGCTTTACTGTTTTTTCATGCCATGATATTCTCTCACTTATCCTACTGTGTTACTGTATGGGGCCAAGCCTATCAGACAACAGTCAAACCCATCATATATAATAATGGATCAGAAACCAACAATGTGGCACCACTGTTTGATTGTATAGAAATACAAGCTTTTAAATTTTGATAGCTTTATTAAGTTCTCTTTTCTTAAACTGACTTTTACATGTGCAAATAATCTAGCTCCCGCCGTACTCTGTCCTTTTGTGACAAAAACAAATACAAGGAGAGTGGCCACAAGGGGAGCAGTGGGTGGCAACTGCATAACAGAGGGCCAGTCATGTTTTTCAGTGATAGGGACCCATTTTTGGAATGATTTCCCAACTGAAATAAAAACACAAACCGAATTGAAAACATTTAATAGAAAGAGTGAAACACTGGCTGAAAGAAAACCAAACATGTAGCCACTGAGTCAGGTCCATAAATGCAGGAGCAGGTGCACGTACACACACACATGCACACACTATGTTGTCCCTGTTGTAATGTATTGTCTGTGCTAGATGCCTGGCTGTTTGCGCATTGGCTGCCAAGGTTCACCCAGCGGGGCGGGGTCTGGGTATGGGAGCTAAACATGTAGCGGCCCAGGACCCTCAATATCGGGGTGGGTATAGGTGAGCGGGTGCGGGCGGCTGGGTGCTTTGGGTTTGTGTTGTTACGTGATGTGCTGTTTTGTGAGGTTTTTTTATATCAAAAATAAATAAATGCATACAGTGCACTGCTCATGTAATGTGGTCATGAATCTGTGACATGTTGATGTAATACATTAGTATACAATGTATCTACTGAATGATTGTGTAACTTACACTTTTAGCAGGTGTAATGTAATGAAAATTCTCATGTGCGCCACTGAAGCTTCATTCACTCGTATGAATATGTGATTGTTTGACCCTGAGGAGGACCGGTGTGTGGTCCATACGCAGTGTATTCATCATGTAGCCACTAGGGCTGCCCGTTAATATACCTTAAAATATCTAATCGCGATGATTTTGACTGATATTGCGATTGCGATATGATTATTGGAGGGAATGATCATTTATGTATTATTCTCATTTTTATTATAAAATATTAAAATAAAAAAAAAAATGTAAAATGATTATAGTGCGATTGTTTTTTCGAGGATCTGTACCAAACAGATATTTTCTTTAGTCTGTAGGATAGGATTTGAAAGCTGGGATGTCTCTCTAGCACAATACTTTATTTTGGAATGGTTTGACACATCGTTTGCCTTTAACAAATATTGCGCCCCCCACCCCCCCTGCGATTTGGATATTGCACTAGTCCATATTGCGATTTCTATAAAATTGTGATTATTTGTGCAGCCCTAGTAGCCACTATAATAATGACTTTCATACCTTGACGAAGCCAACTCTAACTAGAAGTTTATTTTCCATATTTAAAAAACTGAGCTACACAAAAGGAACACTGTAAAAAAAAAACGGCCCTGTATTCTGCTGTTAATGGAAGATTAATTAGGAAGATTGACACTTTCTCTCAACAAAATGCGGTGCTGCAGTTGCAAATATTAATATTTCAAGCTCATATAATTGTGCAACATATTCCTTTAATTAGGTACACAAACTGAGAGGGGGTTAGCAAATGGATTTGGTTTAACCAGAGAGAACTACATCTGAATATGAAGTGTTTTCAATAGCTGCCATCTTTCAACTAGTAGATGGAGAAGCTTCAGCAGAGGCAATTACAGTAAGAGGAGAGAGAGGACTGCAGAGGGTGAACAAATGATTCCATTAGAAAACCACTTTCACCCCTAACCTGACTTTTTTTGTTGTGTGCATAGCAGACAGCAAACAAGAGACATCCATGGCCAAAATCAATTGTTTGATGGCAAGAAACGCAGAGAAATGTGGAGACTAATGCACCCAAAGAAAATCCTTCATCAACTTGTTGTTCATTTATATTGGTCCTGCATATTTTGATGTTTTTCTTTACTTCCTCTAGGGTCCTTGACAAAGTGCAAAGAGCAGGCCCAGCAGCTACAGCCAGTATTTAACAGAGACCTGAACGCCTCCTAGTCCAGCCGATAGAAGTGCCTCACCTTGCAGACCTGCGGTGATTTATGTTCTGAAAAATACAGTGTTTATCTGCGTAACTGCAGTGTGGAGACATGTTGAGAGCAGAGGGCATGGCTGAATGTAGAAAAGCATAGATAATTGAAAAATCAAAAAATATGTAGGATGTTACAACCCTATGATTTGGTTAGGCTAAGGGAAAATATCCTCCTTTGGCTTGAAATGACTGTGAATCTCGCATTGCCAGACCTTCCTCCACAGCGCTGCAAAGGAGGGTATGACTAGTCCACATAGCATTCTGGGATGGGAGAAAAAACGTGCTCTGGTTTATTGGCATTTTAAACCAATCACAATCGTCTTGGACACACAAACGTTGGACACAATGACGGTGTCTGCAAAATAGCCTCGGGAAGGACCTTGTTTTGGTGGAACATGTGTACGTTATAAAGTTGTTTTAGTCGTGCGACAGAAAAGTCAGATTGGACAGATAGTCTAGCTAGCTGTCTGGATTTACCCTGCAGAGATCTGAGGAGCAGTTAACCCTAGTCCTCAGAAATCCACCGGAGTTTAGAATGCCAACGCAAAGAAAGAGGAAGGTGACGGACATATGGCCTAAAAAGAGGAACATCCGGCGGAATGTCCAGCGGCACCTGAACAATCCCGGAAGTGGAATGTCGTCGATATAGACTAGGGGACTGTAGTCATGGTTACAATAGCTAACAGGAAACAAATGTGATCGTGGTTTTTAAAACAACACCGACTGTCAGTTGGAAGCAGAAAACAAACAGCGTTCTCCTGTGTTAAAGGATTGTTTCTTGCATTCATTTTGCAACGAGTGTACTGCGCTGTCTTGTCTCTGTGAAATTTCAAGCTGCGAGTGTTTGAATGTTCTGTGAAATGCATGCTGAACAGAAAGACTGCAGGCCTGCAAAGTGCATCGCTATTATACACAGATCTGGAAAACATACTGAAAGGTAATCTAACCGCACTGAGTAAATGTCAGCTGATCAAAAGGAATTAAACAGGTTACAGGCCTGCTCATGCTGAGGCAGTGTGCATACACCAGACTGTTGGATCTCTGTGTCTTCTGTGTATGCTTGGGACGCAGATGGGTGCCATTTGCATCTTGGTGCTGATCAAAAGTTGATTTCAGGGCCAGAAGGACCATTAGGGTAGACTTCAACAATAGGCTGCACTGCAGTGGCTGCAATCAGCTTTATCACCACTGTTCACAGCATTAAAAAACATGCAGAGCTTATTAAAAGGCCAAATGTCAGGAATAATTGTAAAATAAGGGCACCATTATCAAATTAACTTAATTTGCACTAGAAAATCTACTAAAGCACATTATAGCCCCATCAGTTTGACCAGTGTAGATGTTTAAGCGAGACCATCAGAACGGATGTTATGATGTCAAAAAAACCTGAGCATGTATATGTGCTTGTCTTAGCTTGTGACCATTTAAGTCAATTGCAAAATAACAAGGATTCAGTGCTTTCCATCCAGTACTCAGTCTTGGCCGGGTGGAAGTCAAGCGATAATAAAAATCCTAACTAATAAAATGATTTTTGGCAGAGAGCATTTTGTTCATCTCCAATAAAGACAACACAATTTTACTGCATGGTTTTACAGACTACAGACACCATTCTCACCAGCCTTTATTCTGTTTTAATTACAGGCCACAGTCACCCTAAACCAATACATGTCTTTCTGATATCAAATCAGAGCTCTCTCACACTAAAGAGGTTTTTTCTCTCCCTGGACCCACAGGTAGATCAGGCCCCGTCGCCTGTCGCCCTCCCCTGTCACATTTCATCTAACTCAAAGAAAGCACAGGTCATATTAATTGCAGGGGTGGGGGTGGGGGGAGGAATAAATGCAGGAGACAAAGGGGTGGAAATCCCAGCAGGAACTGGCTGTTCCTGCTGGATGATAGAGAGAGCCTAGGGAACAGTGCACGCATGCACGCACACACACACACACACACACACACACACACACACACACACACACAGAGTCCTCTTTGACACTGAAAATGAACTTAGTCTTCGAACACAATGAAAAGAAAATACACCGCGGTGAGGTTCATTTCAGTTGCTTTTTCAGAATAAGTAAAACATTCTAACTGGAATAAATGTAGTCCAATTCATGTAAGTGTTTTAATGAAAAGTAGACTGTGATTAGTGTGTGTTAATCAACTGTCCTCCAGAAAATCAAGAGCATCAGTTGTTTGTGTACGTTCAACATTGACACACTTTGACAAACTTTGACCCAGGAGACCACTGTTGGCCTCCTGTTCCCACAGTCGTTCCCAACCGTTAGCAGTGGTTATAATTGTAACCATAACGTTGAGGGTCCTCTAAGCTTAAAAAGTCGTAATCTTAACCCAAACCATAATGGTTCTCCAACCTTAATAATTTAGTTAATTTATCCTAAACCACAATAGTTCCCTGAACCTAACCAAGTAGTTTTTGTGCTGAAACTTACCCAGCACCTGTAAACAGACAGATGTGTGTAAAGTTCTTAACAAAAGCAGTACCAGATCAGCAAAGGGTATTATTCTTGAAACGCTGACGTCATCCTGTTGATAAGGGGCATCAGACCAGAAAACACGATATGTGTCGTCCTAAAAGGGTCAGTGTAACGCTTATCAGTTCAATTTTCTAAGCACAAACGGACATTTGGAAAAAAAGAAAAATGGGTTCCAATATCCAATTTTTTATTTTTTTCCGCCTTGACAAATTAAAAAATTTGATCTTTAAACTGTTTTTCCAATTTTCTGTTTTTATTCAGAGGATCAGAAATTTAGAAAATTACAAAATTGCGTCTGGGTTCCAATTATTCAATACTGCAATGGTATTCTCTCCCTCGTTCCGCCTAGCTACGCCCCACCCCCCCACTCGAAACCGTCAGCAATATCAGTTGCAAGCACCTCTGACCCCAAAGTCTATCAGTTTTTAGTTTTTTTGGTCCATATGCAGTTAATGACCTGCATATTCCGCAAAGTAGAGGAAGAGAATACCATTGCAGTATTGAATAATTGGATTGGATTACAAAATTGCATCTGGGCTCCAATTATGTTTTTCCAAATGTCTGTTTGTGCTTAGAAAATTGAACTGATAAGCGTTACACTGATCTTAAAGGGCATGTACCGACAATGTATTTTGTTGCGTTTGTTGATGACATATTGCATATAAGCTGCAGCCAAAAACACACTACAAGGCATACCAATATAGCTAACCACTCCGTAGTATTTAAGTGAGGACATAGTCCTGTGATGATTTTGTGCAAGTGTGTCTTAATAATTACATGTATAGTTCTCTTAATGACATTCAATTCCACCACAGGACTATATACTGTAGCTATTGAAGCAGTTTAATGAAGGGTATTAAGTGTATTTGGCAAAACGTGGATGCTTCACACACATCTTCAACCCGGCAGCACAGAAGATCTACACAATCACCACAGTTTCAAGATTAGTTTCACCAATTCAGTCAGTACTCAACCAAATGTCTCCCCTGAGTTTTGGCATTGAAAAATGGCCTAGCAATGTGTTTTTGCAGAACCTTATGATGTCACAGTGAAGTTGACCTTTGGGATATAAAATGTCATCACTTTATCATTTTATACTATTAGACATTTTTATGAAATGTTGTCATAATTAGCGTAGGAAATCTTAAGTTACGACCCCAAACGTGTTGTGAGGTCACAGTGATCTTTGACCACCAAAATCAAAATCGGTTTTAATCTTCGAGTCCAAGTGCACGTTTTGTGCAATTTGAAAAGATTCCCTCCAGGGGGTCCTGAGATATCACGTTCACAAAAATGGGACAGACGGCTGGACAACCTGAAAACATAATGCTTTTGGCCATGGCTGTCGCCGGCACAGAGGCATAAAAAGTCAGTATGTACACAAGAACACAATGGGCATATGTGAAATCAACAACCACTGCTATGGTTTAAGCGCTAAATAAGCAAAGCAAATACAGCCCAGGTCCTGGCTCACACAAAGACTCCACTCTTCATATTGCTGATGATAAACAATTACAACTGACAGCACAGGAAGTTCATGTCTGTCAGCAAAATCTAGCTTTAAACACATAGAAACAAACACCATAGCTGTAGTCCTTTTCAGTAGAAAGCCCTTTACTGTGTGTTCACCTGTCGCAGACTAATCCCTGGAACTCTTTAATTCAATCCAGAGGATTAACACGCCACTGTACAAGACACAACTTGCTGTATCCGTAAACCTTTTAAACCCATTCTTGTATCATTGTCAATCAATGTGATGTGATTGAGAAAACAGGCTCCCCAGGCTAGACACTGGACACAGGATCCATGAGGGGCGATCAATCTGACTGGACAGAAATACACTCTGGGACAATCCCAACCAATCCAGGGCCACCCTCTCTGAGGTGGACTGCCTCGGGCTATATTAAAACCCAGGATTACACAGGATATAGGAGTGCAAACTGGCAAGTTGGATGAGCCAATTATTTCTCCTGTACTCACACATAGACAATGAGTCTGCAGCTTCCAGCATGGCTGACCTTTCTGGAATTCTAGAAATGTCGCATGACAAGGGTCCCTCTAACAAGGAGCGACCCGACCCTGATTGGCCCTCCCTCCAGACAACAGACATGAAAACTGGTCTGCAGATTTGTGGTGTAGGGGACACTCTATTTTTTCAGGTGGCGCAAGAACAAATCTGAATCACAAATATTCTGGTAAATATTGAAATCACGATTATTTAACACCATTACTCATTGACTTTTGGAAAGATGTTACACTTACAAACTTACTTACAAAACAGTAAAACAGTTAAACATATCAAAAGTGAAAACACCTTGGACTGTGAATTTTCCCTTAATACTTTTCCCGTTAACACTTTTTTTTTAATTCAGAACACAAGACAAAATAAGAGAATACTTGCAAAAAGAAAACGGAATGTGCAAAATAATTGTTTCTCGATAACATTGTCTTTGTGATCGTTAGGAGCCAAAATCAAAATCTCGATCAAAATTTGATTAATTGCACAGCCCTAGCTACTAGTTAATCCTCCATTTTAGAAAGAGTTAGTAGCACTGGGCTGTGTCCCAGATAGGGTTGGCAAGAGAGACTGAAAGAGTTACTGTAATATAGATAAAAAACACAGTGCAGCCCATCTTTAAATTCCCATTCAAAGCATACAACATCATGATGCTGGAAATCTGTGATGATGTGAACCTGCAGAGGATTAATCTCTTGCTGCTGAAAATGAGAAGCCATTTATCTTTTCCATTGGGAGTGATACTCAGTGCCCTCTAACTCCCTCAGAGTCAGAATATCCCAGTGATTTCTATCACTTCTAGAAACCTGCTGCAGCTTACTACCAGACACAGACTCAATAAATATACATACATCATGAGCACACACGGTATATTTTTTAATCTGCTTAAAAAGGAGATAAGAGCCACATATTGATCAGTGTGTCCATTAGCTGACCAAGATTTAAGTGAGATAGTGAGACTTTACTTATAGCGCGTTCCATTTGTATTTTCCGAGGTCAAAGTCGGAAACACGTCCCCTGATCTCGGAACTCGGACAACCACCGAGTACCTTGAGTTCAAAATCCGACATGGCTGCCCCGTGCATCAACAGTTGTTAAAGCTTTAGTAACATACAGTTATTAGCATTTCTGTCTTATTTGTGTCTCACTAAATCAGCCGTACACACAGTCCTGTTCATCTTCTATATGTGGACCTACTGTTACGCTGTTTTATGCACAAAAAAACATGCGTTGCTATCAACTGGTGTTGCTAACAGTGGCTAAACTGGTTAGGGAAAACCCCACAATGAAAAATCTGAGTTGTAAATGGAACGCGTTCAACTCAGGTGTGACGTCATTCCCAGCTCCGGCTTCCGAGTTCCGAGGTAAATGGAACGCACGATTAGGCACAGCGTTGCTTTACGCTAAATGCTCATCAGCATGCTAACATGCTCACAATGACAATGCTAACGTGCTGTAGTTAAACAAGTTTAATGTTGACCATGCTCACCATCTTAGTTTAGGGTGTTAGCATGCTATCTCAGTGAGCCAAATGACTTTAGGCCAGTTGCTCTAACATCACACATGATGAAGACGATGGAGCGACTGCTACGTCACATCCTCAGACCCCAAGTCAGCCACTCACTCGACCGGCTCCAGTTTGCATACCAGGAAAAGGTGGCGTCAGATTGAGAGACAAGCTTGTGCAGATGGGGGTTGATGCTCACCTGGTATCCTGGATAACAGATTACCTGACGGAGAGACCACAGTTCGTCAGGCTGAAGGACTGTTTTTCAGAGACTGCGATCTGCAGCACCGGAGCGCTTCAGGGGACTGTGCTTTCACCCTTCCTGTTCAACCTGTACACTTCTGACTTCAGCGACAACTCTGAGTCATGCCACATGCAGAAGTTTTGTGTATCAGGGATGGACAGGAGGACAAGTACAGGAACCTGGTGGATGACTTTGTGCAATGGTGCAGGCTCAACCATCTGCAGCTGAACGCAACAAAGACCACGGAGTTGGTGGTGGATTTCAGGAGATCTAAGCCACATATGCCACCAGTCTCCAATGAAGGGGTCAATGTGGAGGTGGTCAGCACATATAAGTACCCGGGGGTAGACATGGACAACAAACTGGACTGGTCAGCCAACACGGATGCGCTGTATCCGAAAGGGCAGAGTCGGCTTTACTTCCTTAGGAGGCTGAGGTCATTCAATGTCTGCAGTAAGCTCTTCTGGATGTCAGTCATTGCCAGTGTCCTGTTTTATGCTGTGGTGTGCTGGGGAGGCAGCGTTAAGAAGAGAGACGCTGGGCGACTGAACAGGCTGGTAAGGAAAGCTGGCTCTGTTGTTGGCATTGAGCTGGAGTCACTCACAACAACTGCAGAGAAACGGACCATGAGTAGGATGCTGGCGATCATGGACAATGACCGCCACCCACTACACAGCACGTTCTTTAAACAGAGGAGCATGTTCAGTGGCAGACTTCTGTCACTGTCATGCTCAACAGACAGGTTGAGAAGGTCCTTTGTCCCCAGGGCCATCCAACTCTTCAATACCACACAAAGGGGGAGGGGAGAAACTGCCTTTTCAGCATGAGCCTGTCTCTCTCAGCCCCTACCACCATTATATCTCTGTCTGCTGTACACCTGACTGTCTTATAGGCTATATTAGCCCTCCTCCACAATCTGGACTCTGGTCATAACATCTACATCTTATAACTTATTCCCTGTTATATATTGCTCTTAACGTATATTATTTATTTTCTGTCAAGCAATTCTAATTCTATTAGGTTTACATTCTTGTCTTTTCATAGTCATAGTTAATATGTAATAATAAGCTATTGCACTGTTCAATCCCTACACTGTTCTCTTTTGCACTACCACCATTGCACACAGTCTACCTTAGCACCTTTAAATCTTTAAATTTCTGTGAGTGATTTTATTTATGTGAGATATATGTGTGTATGTGTTTGTTGTGTTATGGTTGTCTAAGCTACTGGATGCCTAAAATTTCCCTCGGGATGAATAAAGTATCTAGATCTATCTATCTATCTATCTATCTATCTATCTATCATGTGAACAAATCCATTCCTGTTATTCCTATAGTCTAAGACAGTCCAAAGATATTAGTAAAGGAAGGAAGTTGTCAGGTTTAAAAAGGAACACGCCGACTTATTGGGACTTTAGCTTATTCAAAGTAACCCCCAGAGTTAAATAAGTCCATACATACCCTTATCATCTCTGTGCGTGTCGTAACTCTGTCTGACGCACCCACCGCTAGCCTAGCTTAGCACAGATCCTGGAGGTAACCGGCTCCATCTAGCCTACTGCTCCCAATAAGTGACAAAATAACGCCAACATGTTCCTGTTTACATGTTGTGATTTGTATAGTCACAGGGTGTATAAATAACAAGGTCACATGAGACACAGCCCTCTTCTAACCGTATACAAACTGGGAACTATATTCTCAGAAAGGCAAAGCACTGCCACTTGGGCGGAGTGATTAGTGCAACACCTGAAAAGCACCGTTGTTACTCTCTGCTCCTCACCACGGGGCTTCTCAGGTGCTGCGAGCAAATCACTCCGCCCAAGTAGCAGAAGTAGCAGTGCTTTGCCTTCTGAGAATATAGTTCCCAGTTTGTATACCCCCCTGACTGAAAACATTTAGATAGTTATCAAAGTAATCCAAAACTGTCTCAAAGCCAACACTAAACTGAAACAAATACACCGTCAATCAAGACACATCTTCCACTGGTGGTGCAGGGCAGGCCATCTTGCAGATTTTACGGTCAACAACATTTCCCGGTAAACTCAAAAGACAGAAGTGTTTCCAGTATTTACGGTCTGACATTTGTTGTTGGTTTTATACATTTGCATACCCACACACACTGTCTGGATGATCTACAGTGACACGCTAATGTCATCATAATGTCAGCACATACTGTACACAGGGGTTTTCCCCTCAGTGTGCCATTATACACATACACGTGTGTGTGTGTGTGTGTGTGTGTGTGTGTGTGTGTGTGTGTGTGGTCTAACAGGTGTTAACTGACTGTGTGTGAAGCCATGCAGGTGCAGATTATAGTATAAGTGTCTAAAACAGCAACACGATGTTCCCAGCCTCACACTGTGAATAATGCTTCAAAGACGATTAGGCACAGAATTACACTTGGTGTGTTATGGCCATATATTTTAAGTTATCAAAGACTGTAGTCAATAGTAATCAGAATTATTTCCTATTTGACTTAGTTTGATTCTGAGGTTAGTCACATGTAAGCATCACTACTTTCTGTAATAAAGAAAGTTACTTTCTGTAAGTGTGTACTTTCTGAACTGTATTTCAGAGAATCATCACTGCAAAAGATGATGAACAGCACTTTACCCTGACTTATCTGTCTCTCACAGCATTTAAACATCAAAACTAAATGTTAATTTTTTTTTAGCTCGTTATCTCAATGGAACAGGTTTCTAAATGTGCTTTGGGTGGTTTAATTCTTAAACAAAATCTGACTCAAGGCTTTGTTCTTAGTTTGGGGAAAGGTCACAGACAGAATACTATGGAGGCATTGCCATTAGCAAGCTGCTGGGATCACAGATGGAGCAAATGTTTAGCCCAGCAGCCCAAGCATTATTTACATTATTTACGGCTCATTTGATTAAACATCCTCATCAGACACAGTTGTGGCACAAAGTTTACAAGCCAAAGACAAAGGTCTGATCATTACATCATCTTCTAGAGCTGCCACGATTAGCCGATTAATGGATCAGTCGATCGGCAGAAAAAAAAATCTACAATTTTTATACTAATAATGTGCACATAGTACTGCATCGGCAACTTCATTACTTATTGATTTGTATCTCTTTTTTAAAGCAAAAATGCCCCAAAAATGCTGTTTTCAGCCCCTCAAAGATGAAGATGTTCTGCTTTTCTCCGTTTCATATAATTGTAAACTAAATACCTTTGGGTTTTAGACTGTTGGTCCGACAGAACAAGATATTTGAAGGTATCTTCTTGGATGGATATTCTTCACCAATGTCTAATATTTTATAGACTAAATCGATTAATCGAGAAATAAAATCAGAAAATTATTCAATAATGATATTTGTTAGTTGCAGGCATACGGAAGTAAAATCAGCTCTGATACAGATTGCAAAGGACCAGAGAGAACATACTGTACAGCAGGTTGAGATGATTTTTTAAAAGCTTCACTTATTTTTGCTGGGTTTTTTCCCCAACCACAGGAAAGTTGTTTTGGGATTTTACTAGCTAGTTTTCATGACATCGTAATATCATGTAATAATCACAAAAAGAAGTCAGCATGACGTCGGAACATTCTCCTGTTATTACTGAACTATTATTTTGTCCTCTCCAGGCTACCAAAGAGCTACTAAAATTCAGCAACCTTACACAGTAGAAATTACACAAAAAGACACTCAATTTCTCCATTTTACAAGCTGGGATTTTACTTTCACTGACAGCAATAACTGACTGATGTGAGCAGCTTTTTACTTAGCCCTCATCTCATGTGCCAGTTGCGTTTTAGAGGGCCAGATTCTTCTTGAGAAATACAACAATTTCAGGCCTCTGAGCAGTGAGCCTCTTTCTCTCTTCATCAATAATGTTAGCGGCAGCATTGAAGAGTCTCTTATTCTCCACCCTGGTACAAGCTACAAAGAGAAATTTAGATGCAGGAGCCAGGAGAGGGGAGACGAGGTTGGTTGATTCTCAAGAAGTGGATTGGATGTGAGGAACGGTTTGCTCACTAAAATAAGTTGTTTTCTCAAAAGAATACCACTAGTGTCCTGGCCTAGGGTCAGATTCTTCTGCTTCTCACTCCTTTCCATTCCTTTCATCAAGAAGATTACCAGCTCTGCTCTTTCATGCAATACCTTGAGGCCTGAGCACAAAGGAGACCTGAGCAGAAATAGGCAAGCGTAAAGACACAGAAGAGGGAAATACTGTCAGCACAGATCTTGGTTGGAAATAGAATTAATACAAATCTAATCTTCTTCTGTTGAACAATGGACAGGCGACATCAGCTATGAGTGATACAATACCAACCCAAAGCAAAATTACATATTTGGGCATCACCATTCATGCATCGCTACAGCGAGTTGTCCAGGACAACTATGAAACTATATTAAGTAGTGTTCAAAGAGATCTGGCCAATTGGTTTGCGCTGCCGGCATCGCTACGATCCAGGATTGCTGTTGTTAAAATGAACATATTTCCTTGTGTGAATTTCTTAAGTACAATTATCCCCTTACCCCCACCAATACATTTCTGGAAGAAACTTGATACCGTAATTCGGCAGTATATTTGGAATAATAAACAACCTAGGCTAAAATACTCTACCCTGCAACGTACCACAAACACAGGAGGCCTGGCCCTCCCCAACCTTAAAGTGTACCACAGAGCTTTTCAGCTAAGGGCCCTCAGAGTGTGGATGGACCCCTAATCTACAGGTCCATGGAGAGAAATAGAGCAAAACCTCACTGGAAGTCTAAGACTGCAAGACCTTGCCTTTACAGGTGTGTGTCCAAAAAAGTGTATGCTAGCCTATGGCCCTATTATCACCAACACATTGACCAACTTTAAATAGGTCGAGGAGCAACTACGCTACACCAATAAGTGGCATTTGAACACCCCAATTTGGCACAACATTCACTTAATGTCTGGTAACAAACCTTTTGTTTATAACCAGTGGAGTGACAGAGGTATTTATACCTTAGACAAGCTATTCAATGATGAAGGTATGTTAAGTTTTAAAAACCTGAGAGCTAGCTTTGAGGTCCCTAGGACATCCTTCTTCCTTTATCTTCGCTTAAGATCAGCCCTAAAATGTTATGGAGTGCCATGAGGGAACAGTCTTGAGGCGCACCCAATCATTAAATGGCTTGTTGATTCTCCGGTGAGATTATTAGTGTCCAGGATTTATGCTAAACTGATGCAAGTATCTGTAGGAGAACTCCCAATAGTAAAGAAATGGGAGCAAGAGCTGAGCCCGGAGGGGAACGTAATTAATTGGGAGACAGTTTGGGACAACATTTCCCACTGTTCCAAGAACCCAAATCACCAGCAGATCCACTTCAACATATGCCATAAGACATATTGGACTCCTCAGAAGAGATACGTCTCTAAAGTCATTCCCACTCCCTATTGTACGTTCTGTCAACCTGAACAAACTGGAACTTTCCTGTACATGGTCTGGGAGTGTGAACAGGTACATGAGTTTTGAAATAAAACAACATCAATAATATCTGATGTGATAGGATGTTGAATTCCTACTGACCCGATTGTTTTGTTACTTAATGACGACTTTAAATTACACCTACTTGGGAGACGGAAGAAAATTTGGCTAGCCGGCTCAACCGCAACCAAGAAAATTATGGTGCAACGCTGGCTCCCCCACACTCGCTTTGTATAAAACAGTGGTTGGCGTATCTTTTAGACATAGTTATGCTTGAGCTCTTTACAGCAAGGATTAACAAAGCCAAATCATCAACTATAGACCTATGGAGAAACGCAGCAGCACAGGTATCAGTCCTAATGACCTCAGCATGACAAGAATAAGAGAGTGACTAGGCAAGGTGTGATTCCCGATTCCTGTTTTGTTTTTTGTTTGTTTTCTTCCCTCGAGACCGCAGAGGGTGGGGGGTGGGAGAGGGTTGTTATTCTTGTTCAATTGTGTTTGTCTGTTCTGTAGGTTTAAAAATATAAAAAAGTAATAAAAAATGGATCTTAAAAAAAAGAAAGAAATAGAATTAATACTTATGTACTCTTATATATATTGTTGTTTAATTAATTGTAAATTACAGTTTAGTTCTATTGCTTTAACCATTTTACAGTTTCTGTCTTCAGCACAAATGTGTTTGCACCACTCCCTCCCCTCTTTTCAGCCTTGTAGAAACTAGATAAGGATGCTGCATTCTCTCAGACTGAACTAAACCTTCTTTACGCAAAGTAAAATACATACTTAAAAGAATTTGTTGAGTGACTTACTTCAGATCTAGTTATTAGAATATCCACCACACCATGTAATGAGTAGGGTTTAAAGCTGTAGGCTTTGGCAGGACTTTAGGTCCAGAAAGTTTAAACAAAGACTGTATGCGAAAGATTGTATTGCCCTTCAGACCACTTAAAGTATGTGAAAAAGGCAGATGGTACAAAGGGGGGTGCGGGAGTGATAGATAAAAGAAAGTATGTCGAAAATGTGATACATCGGGCAAAGATGCACGCAATGTTCTGTATGCGATTATTTTTCAGACAAGAAGTATGGGAATGTCTAAGTAGCTACACAGGAGTCTGAGAATGTTTTAGTAGCTATGCAAACGTCACACGAGGAGAGCAAAGTGGAGTCAGATCAACGGACCAATGAGATGTGGACACATCTGGTCAACATATATTGAGTTCCATCAATTGCCGATACCAAAGAATGGATGGGGGCCTGGGCTGGGTGGTGGTAGCTGGGCTACAGCAATTCGGCCTCTGTGAAGCTGTATTTAGGCACAGTGGTGCTTTGAGCTTAGTGCTAACATGCTCACAATGACTATGCTAACATGCTGATCTTTAGCAGGTATGTTTACGATGTTCAGCTCCTTAGTTAAGCGTGTAAGCATGCCAACATTAGCTAATTACCACTAAACTAGAGCTGCAAAGATTAATCGAATAGTGGTCTATTAAATTAATCACCAACTATTTTGATAATCAATCGGTTTGAGTAATTTCTCTGATTCAAGCTTCTTAAATGTGAATATTTTCTAGTTTCTTCACTCCTTTATGACAATAAACTGAATATATTTGAGTTGTGGACAGAACAAGACATTTGAGGATGTCATCTTGGGCTTTGGAAAACACCGATGGACAATTTTCACCATTTTCTGAGACCAAACTACAAATCCGAGAAAATAATCAACCGATTAATCGACAATTAATATAATTGTTAGTTGCAGCCCTACAATACACACAATGTGAGGATCATGGGAATGTCATTAGTTCTGTTGGTTTTTGGTCACAAACCAAAGTACTGGATAAGTTGACAATTTGACCAGCCAGACCAACCAACATTACCATCCCAAGAGCCTGCCCCCTAGTCTGGCTGTCACCAGACCAAGCTCAATCTTTTAAGATTGAACATGAGTCTGGGGAGTCTGCTCTGTATTTTCTACTGCACAAGAGGCGTGATCAACGGGCATAGTTCAAATGACTCTGTGCGCAATTGGATAGTCCTTCAACCAATCAGACCAACGATCCAGGTGAGGTAGCAGCGACAGCGGCATCAACGGGTTACTGCCATGGAGTGCTGCGCTTCGGTGGCCGGCTTGTTGAACGTAACCAAAAAGCTGCTTGGTCGCTTCTCTATGGTCATCGTGTTAAACCCGCCAATAGCACGCCAGGTGGATAAGCCAGTTTGTGATTGGTTCCCATAAATTTGTAACGGAAGCAGGATAGATAAACGTACAGGTTTCCAGCCTGAGCTGCAGGGCAAAATTAAATCGCCAGCAGATCGGGTCTACCTGCCCCCAGCATGGCTAGCAAAAAATAATGAAATTTTGTTGTGGCGAAAATATGTGACCATGGGTAGACATGATTTTCTAAAGACAAGCTGCCTACCCCAGCTTTAATGACTTATGCGATTCATTTTATCAGGCTTTTTCAGGCAACATATGAGGCATTACTATACTGCCCTGTGTTTATGTTGTTTTGTTTCATCTTTTAAAGTGTAGCACTTTGTCAATATCAGTTCTGTAAACTAAATAATAATAATCTTTAAGACGTTTATTAACAATGATGAAGACATCACCACCGATGATGGTTTATAGATACATGTGATGTTATAAATAGCCACAGCCGTGCGTAGTGGTCAGATAAACGTCTTGTCATCCCTAGAGCCATGCCGATAACTGCACCCCACTGCATAACAGCTGCACCCCACTGTATACTGTAACAAACTCAACCAGCCATCAATTATTTCAGTTAGCCCACCGGCCATATGGATAGTACAGCAGGGCTCTGGGGACACACAGCCCACAATGACATCTTGAGCTATCAGGGCATTTAAATAACACATTCAGATATAACATTTTAAGAGAATTTAAGATTTACTTGGAACTATGAGATATTCAACGTTGAGGTGATAAGTAGGGCTGGGCAACATATCAATATTATATTATATCGTGATATGAGACTAGATATTGTCTTAGATTTTGGATATCGTAATATGGATGAAGTTTTGTAGTATTTTCCTGGTTTAAAAGGCTGAAGTTAGACGGTTCTAGCTGTTCTATTATTTGCCTTTACCCACTCAGTCACAGTGTTGGGAGTAACGGCATTTAAGTATAACGGCCTTACTAACGGCGTTATTTTTTCGGTAACGGAGTAATCTAATTAATTACTTTTCCCATCGTTGCAACGCCGTTATCATTACTGAGAATGTAAAGTGGCGCGTTACTACAATTTGGTTGAATGAAGCGCGAGGTGTCAGGCTTTGGCTACACATCAGCTGCCTGGAGAGAGCAGGGGTGGGGATGATGACACCATTGCAAATGCGATGATGATTGGCTGGGTGGGCGGTCTATCACTCAACACAAGACAGCGACAAAGACGACGAGCCAGGGAAATTCAAAGGTAGCGTTCTTGAACTGGAAGTACCGGCACTACTTCTCGCTCATTGAAATTAAAGGCAAGAATGTTTATGTAACATGGACGCTATGCCCAGGAAAAAAGACTTTATCCACGTCTGCCTCAAGCAACTCGAATCTTATGAAGCACCTCACATCAACACATGCTAACACTACACTTGTTGCTGCTGCTAACCCAACCCCAAGCCCAAATGCAGCCAGCATGAGCTCCAGCGAAGGAGACGCAGCCACTCTGTTAAAACAAGCAACGCATGATTTTTCTGTATATAGTGTTTTTATTCTTAAATCAGTTAATATAAACATATTTGACGTTAAAGATGTTATAGAACGTAATAGCGTTATAGAACATAAAAAATAACGTCACAGTCACTTTGCTGAGTAACTAATTACTTCTACAATGTGGTAACTGAGTTACTAACTCAATTACTTTTTGGGAGAAGTAATTTGTAACTGTAACTAATTATTTTTTTAAAGTAAGATGACCAACACTGCTCAGTCATATCCACATTATTGATGATAATTTATCTAAAATTTAATTGTGAAGATATTTTGTTAAAGCACCAATTGTCAACCCTACAATATCGTCGCAATATCGACATTGAGGTATTTGGTCAAGAATATCATATCTGATTTTCTCCATATCGCCCAGCTCTAGCGACGAGGCAAGAGAATTTGACAAAGCTGCAGCAGTGTCACTTTTACTCATATATTCAGTGCCTGATAATGCTGTTAACATTGTCTCTTTTGTCAAACTGAGCTACTTAAACAAATTATTGTTTATACAAAATCTGTCCGATTGGCAGCAGGTTGGTTAAACAACATGTTAATGGATTCTCTGTTTTCTTGGCTAAACGATTTTGGTTTGACTTCAACCTTCTTAGAACTGATGTTCTGATAAAAGAACTCAACTAGTGTAGGTTCCCAGTGGGTGTCTCATTCATGCTGATGCCTCTCACACACAGGCTAATGAGAATGGGAAAAAAGTGCTTGGATGAGGTTAACTAAAAGATGTGAGAACCCCCAGTGTCCTTACTGGTCGTGCTCTGAATAATGAAGGCTAATATGCAGATGGGTTTTGCGCCTGGCAAAGTACTAATTAATGAGGATCTGGAAACGTATTTATGTATTCACTCTTACACACAAAAAAAACCTCAAAACATTTGTAACTGACTTGTCTCACTTCAAGTTTCACAATTACGTTTCTTTTAATGTAGCTGACATCTGAATCATATTTGGAATGGGATGCAAATATGCAAGAGTGAAAGGTACCATTCAATTACAGCAGGGTGCCCATTTTTTTTTCTTTTTTAATTAAAGGCCTTTTATTTATCAACCTTGAGTGCCTGGATAGGTTTTTTTAGGACTTTTTTGGTCATAGATCTTCCTCCTCTCTGTGCCGTTTTCTTTCTGTTTTCATTATTGATGCATTCTGTTCACAACAACGTATTCAATACAATGTGCTATATATAGTAGAAATAAAAAAATCTACATGGGCATTTTTGGTTCCGGGTAACATATAAAGTCCTCCTCTGTATAATGCCTGTTGCGGATGACTCTTATTCTTTGCCAATTTTAATCCAACTCTGTGTCATCTTTGTGTGGGCAGTGCGTTTCCATGAACGACGTGCAGCTTCCTTCCGTGGCCCCAGTGCACGGAGCTCAGTGCAGACAAGGTCTGCCGAGATATGCGAGATCCACTTGATCTCAGCAGACCTCCGTGACAAGTTTCACAGCATTTGGCGGATATTACATTGGCTGCTCCTAAATCTGTGCGCTGCGGCAACGGAGAAAGCCACACACCGTTCATCCGCATACACTGCCCACACAAAGATAACACAGAGCTGGATTTAAATCAGCCAAATATCTGTTAAACTGCTACCATGGAAAACGGCCACTGAGACGCTTGAAGTTGAGAGGCAGTTTCCACAAATATGTCCAAAAACTGTTTGATTATGCACAATAGTGGCAGTATCTTTAGTTTAAATTTCCGAGGGCACTTCGACATGTGACAGGAGGAGCCAGGGATCATTCAAAGATCTGACAGATGCATACTGTATTCCCATGCATTTATCGGCTCTTGTCAAACAAAACAATCACAAGGTCACAGATCACAAAGTGACTGAGTTTTGTTAACTCCTCTTCGGCTACTTTTGGGACCAGTCATGGCAATGGGGGCTTATATTTTACAGAACATACACAACTACTGTAATCCTGGCTAATTTTGCACCCCTTCCTTAAAATCCCTTCATTGTCATTCTAAAATATGGGTATAGGAAACAAAATGAATAAGAACAATAACATTATAGTTAAAGTGTAATACTTTTAAATATGATGCAAAAATATTGAAAAATGAGTTGAGTGGTGGTGAGGTAGTGAAGACAGAGATCTTATTGTCTGATTGACAAGAAAAAAAGACTGAAAATGTAAACATTAGTGCACAGACTAAGTCCATAGCAGCAATGACAACCAGTATGAGGTAAACAGCACTGCTTATATTGTGCATACTTCCTCCTGATTGGGCGGCTTGTTTCCTGGAAGCAGCCTCAGTGGAGTCATTAGTGAAATTATTTGATGTATGTTTGTGAGCTCCTATGGCAACCACTCATTACACAGAAATGAAAGTTGAACACAATTCAACACATTACACAATTTTGAACTTCATGTGGATATTTGTCTTAATTTATCAATGTTAAACTCAATGTCTTGTTGTTTTTCATTTTGTGTACGATTTCTTAGTTGTACAGTATGCACCGAATACTACAGAATCACTACAGCATGTGTTGTTTAAGTGAAGGCCTGATTTGTGTCCACGGTAACATTTGATGCCTCAGAGCTGGGAAGCAAGGAAGAGTTGGCGAGAGACTCTGGCACAATCAGAAGCCTCAATTTAAAGGGGTACTCCAGCAATAAAGTATTATACATGCATAAAGTTAGGAGACTTGAGAGAGGCAGAATAAAAAGACTAATGCTGCGTTTACACACAGATGTAAAGTAGGCAGTCTCTGGCCTCTCATAAATCTTTAGCTCTGTGCGACTGTTGCTTTACTTCACATACTCTTTTCTAGGGCTGGGTTAAAATAATTGATTCTCCAATTAATCAATTTCTCTTATTGTGCTAGCTCCCTTGTGTATTTTTTTGAATTGATTCTTAGCAAAAAACCCTTTGTTATTTCACAAATACGTGCTCATTCATGTGTAATTACTTCCACCAACTAATCAAAGTATTCTCATAAGCGTAGAATCTGCCATTCAGAATCATTCAGAATACATATGAGCGAGTCACTCGAATGTATTCTACCATGTTGCGCCTCCATCTTTAAAATACATTAGCCAAAGAGGGACATACCTTTGCGTTTCGCACTTTTACACTCACTGGCACCGTGACAAATGCCAGGGAGGGAGGGGGAGAAGATTACTCAGCGACTGCCGGTAGATTTGAAAGCTGGTTGAAGATGGAGCACCTATCTAGGACATGTAATGGAGGCGCCAAGGAAGTTAGAAAGAGAATTAAAAACGACAACGCGACAGTTGTCTTGTCGACTTGTTGTGGGAGTAAAAACAACAATGTTATTTTCTGAATGTTATCAGGGCATTGACTGTTGTGAGTTACAGATGGCCAAAAAAAATAAACTAAACTAAAAAAAACATCAACACACTGATAGTGTGGCTAGTATGACTCTTTTAAATATAGGCTTTAGTACACTCATACCTTTAATGGATATACGCCAAACCCTATTAATGCCTAACCCTAAGGTCATGAAATGACACACACACACACACACACACACACACACACACACACACACGTATATATGTATGGATGTAGCTATACAGTGATTTATGATTTAGTGATCATGATGACCGACAATTGTTGCAATAAGAGAAGCATTAGGGTACAGCAGTGTTCACAACCAGCACAGACCAGTCAAAGAGCAGACATGCTTTCTGTTTATTCCCAATTCTCAGAGTTTAACTGTGCTTGACATAATATGGGTGAATGATGTCCAGGCCTCTATGTAAAACTGTTCATGACACTGAGGTAGTAGTACTAATACACATTAACCGGCATACGTTAACACAGGGATACACATACAATGCTGATTTCGTTCCCACCCCCTGTCTGACTAAAATGATTTCCCAGAGGGGCTAAAATAGCTGGGAGCTGGTTTGTTTTTTTTGGTAGCTGGGTCGCAGCTTTGGTATGATTACCAAAGCCCACTTGAAGAAGTGTTACAGCCGTCAGCACATTCAGCAATACAAGAAACAGAAGTGATGCTGGACTTGCTAAATTACACCAAGCAAACCATATAAAACATGCAAGCACAAGTCAAAATGACGCAAGACATTACACCACTGTAAACCTTGTTCTTTTCAATCAGAATACACCTCCTTCCTCAAAGGAAAACCCATCCAGACCAATATATCCATAGTGAAAAGAACAACTATTGGCACATATCTGGGAACATTTCGTTTTCCATTTTCTGTTCTCCATATACACATGACTGGACAAACCACAATTTTGCGGCAAGATTCAGCAATTGCACAGGTACAACTGGACAAAATGCAAGGAAGCCACATGATCCTGGGTTTCTTGGATTGGAAAAGCATTTAATTGCGCTCTTAGGCCTGATACAAGCCCGTCATACATTGTGTCACAGTCCCATGTTGGGCATTTAATGCTCATATAGTTGCATACAAAACGTAATATGAATGCACAAGAGGAAAGAACTGCTCTGTCTGCAGCAAAACATGCAGCCTCCAGCCAATTCAGCAGAGCTCATTCTAAATATTGGCCTGGGAAGATCAACACAGTGTCAAAGTAAACCAACCATAACTGAAACTGGTTTTCTCTTTGCTGAGCAGACACTATGCACAGCGGACTCTACTAATTCATTGGTCAGGCGTTAGGAACGATGGATGTAATGTAATCTGTAATTTGTTGCATGTCATTCATGTAATCGTTGTTTCAAGGTGCAGCGCAGGAGAGTCGATTCATTCTGAAGTCACCCTTCAAGTCAATTCAAAAGGAACAATTCAGCCCCGTGCCTCATGAATGAGGGATTAACAGGGTAAAATGAGCACCACTTGAGGCGGACATGAAGCCATTGCTTGTTTAAATGAGACACCAAGTCATTTTAAAGCAGTGAAACCACGTTTTGTTGTTTCTTTTTCCTTAAAACCGACAAAACCTGAGTAACTTTCTGTTAAATGAGGTCACAAAATGTCACAAAATAGGCCTAATAAAAATAACAAATGTGCAGTACTACAGTCAGAATGACAGGTCAACCAGGGTCCCTAAACATGATCATTTGGGCTGCCACACCCCTCTATTCTTATTATTGAATGATACCTCCACTTGTCTTGTTAATTGTTTAATCATTTTATCAACAAAAATATTGAATAATCCTTATTTCTTTTAACCAGAGCCCAAGAGATCATCTTTAAATTGTTTATATTGTCAAACGTACTGTCCACATCCCAAAAGATATCCAATTTACAATATAAACAACAGAAAAAAAGATAAATATCCTCACATTTGAGAAGCTGGAACCAGCATGTTTGGCATTTATGCTTGACAAATGGCCTCTAGTGTTGTTGCTGATTAATTGTCTGTCTGTTGACTGATCAATACATCATTTCAGTTCTTCATATCAGGAACCTTAGATATACACACAGACTCCTATGAAGATGGGTCAGAGGGGGAAACCTGTGATCAAAGCAGAGATCCCTGTCTGACGAAATCCTCTAGTTGTTAGGGACCTCCTTTGGTCGCCTTGAGAGGCCCCTGGTGCCCCCCCCCCCCCGGACCCCAGTTTATAACAGCTAAATGCCCTATGTCAGAGGCGTGAGGATACAGCATTTTACGACAGATGCATGACCCAGGCACATACATGGCGTGCAAGTCAGTGCAGCTTTCAATTTCACGGCGCAAAGTGCGTGTCCGGGCGCGTGTGTAAAGTGGTTCAAATCCAGTGCAACTGCAGAAGAGTCAATAGCCTTATGTGCCTGACAGTGAACAATTCATTGACTTAACAACAATAAAACACGGCGGGGAAACACACACACACACACACACACACACACACACACACACACACACACGCACGGGTGCAGTGTGATCCATCTGCAATGCACAAGCGGATTTACTTCCCCATATTTTACACAGCAGCAGCGACCTGCCGGCCCTGCGACTAAACGGGAATGGAATGAGACAGAAATGAGACGATCTTAAAAGTTTCACTTACCCAAAGGAGTAGTCAGGCGTGTTTAAGTCCCTTTAAGGGTTCAAGTCAAAGGGAGAGGGATGTCCCGTTTGGATGCACGCGCGGTGCCTGTTTGATTCACTCTACTCACAACCGATCGTTAACACATAGCATCCGTACAGGCTTCTGTGCGATAAGTGTTTCTGAGGATCAGCTGTGGCTGACCTGAGATGTTTGTGTGTGTGTGTGTGTGTGTGTGTGTGTGTGTGTGTGTGTGTGTGTGTGTGTGTGTGTGTCCCATGTGTCACACCCTCTCTTCCGGAAACCACGGACAGACCTCCCTCACTAGAGCCAGAGCGCAGACACCCAGCGGCTGAACGTACATACTACCAGTCCGCAGCTGGCTATTGTTGCACCACTGCAGCGTGCACACAGCGGAGGAAGGGCTGCTCTCACACACTTTGAGACCGCTTTTGAAGCACGTCGACAGCACACAGATGACCCCAACTTTTATTATTCGACAAGAAATGAATCCATGGGTCCTAAGATCCGCCCTGTTCCCACAGCATGGCCAATACCGTGCCATTATTCCCTGCACTATATTATAGGCTACTAATATCACCATTTCTGATTTACATAACGTAATGTAGCATTATGAGTGCATGACAATTAGATTTTACGTTTTGATAACCAGAGATGCCACATGTGTGAATATTCTCTACCTACTGCTCCTCCATTAAATATTGGATTTAACTAACAGTGGATTTATTGAGTAAAAGTGCAGCTAGCGCCTCTACTGGCCATGTTTCTATTTCATTTCCCAATTGAGTGAATTCTAATAAATGAACGTCTGAGTAATTAGTGAAGATAAGCAGAACAGCTTTGTGACTGCAGAGGGTAACAATCTAATTAACTGACTCCACTGTAGCCTATAACGGAGCATGTTGTAGGCAGTAAATTCATCAACGATAGCCATCACAATCAATTACATACATTACCTGAAGACGCATTTAACCTTTTTTTTCCCACCCTAAGGGATGTTTGCTTAGCAGGGCTTCTTCACCTCACATTCACATACATTTACACTTCAGAGCTGCTGGTGAATTAGACTGCAGTCTCCTACTGCAGTGGAGTTATAGATAATGCAGAATGGATTTTGAGAGAAATCCATTTTTAGAAAGCCATCATGTTGGTGGCATTTTTCTAGAACCAGTGGTGGAATGTAACATTTACATTAACGGTACATTTACTTAAGTACTGTACTTAAGTACACATTTGAGGTACTTGTAATGTACTAGAGTCTTTTCTTTTCATGCCACTTTCTACTTCTACTCCACTACATATTGTACTTTTTACTCCACTACAGTTTTCTGACAGCTTTAGTTACTAGTTACTTTACACATTAAGATTTTTGCACGAAAAAACACATGTAGTTTATAGAATACAATGCTTTATTATACATTAAGCTACTCAACAATATAACGGCCTACAAGTCCAGCTGAAATGATTAGCTGATTAATCACTCTCAGTGGATAGACAGAACTGTTTGGATCGTTTCCAGTTTTTAAAATGTGAGGATTTTTCTGCATTGAGTACTTTTACTTTTAGTACTTTAAGTACTTTTTCTGATGATACTCACATACTTTTACTTAAGTAACATTTTCAATGCAGGACTTTTACTTGTAACAGAGTATTTTTACAGTGTGGCATTAGTGCTTTTACTTAAGTAAAGGATCTGAATACTTCTTCCACCGCTACTGGCTTTAGCCTACTGTCACTGTCAACATTGCACAGTATATTAGACTATTTCTCAGCTGGTTGACCAAACAGACAGGGGTTCCGGTGGGTACTTTCCCTTCCGCTGTCGAGGCCGGGAGGGAAGTTCATTGCAAGTTCATGTAGTTTCTTGGCAGCTTGAGCCCCTCGGCCCAACGCTGGCTGACACCATGGGGCGAGGGGCAGAAGGTCTTCCCTCACAGAACAATCACCCCCAAAATTTAAAGTATTTTTCAACCTTTTCTGTCCCCAGGGGCTTTTTCTGGATGAGTGTCTTCAGAGAGCCCGCCACACAGCGAGCAGCCTCCGCTTGTTTTCATATGAGTCATAGTGCAAATCAGCCAGCAGCACACAGCCTTGTATGTGCATAGAAGATCGGCCACATCAAGCTAGTATATAGGCATGGTGCATGACCAAAGATCTGGGACTCCTGCTTCTGTTAGAACTTAATCCTGGTTTAAAAGTAGAGACATTTTATACTATAGATACTTTCTGTACCACTGTCCTGACATGTTGCTTTGACTTTAGCAGAGCACCTGATTCAATTAGAAGAAGTTTTGCACATTATTAAAACAGGCACATTTAGACCAAAAGAACCTATTCCATCCCAACACCTTTGTCCCTGTGTGTGACCTTTCCTTCATTTCTCTATCATTGTGCGTTTCATGTGTGTGTGTGTGTGTGTGTGTGTGTGTGTGTGTGTGTGTGTTTTTCACTGGGGCAGTGCCCCTGCTGACTTACCCTATCCTGCATCCCTCTGAGGCTCTCAGGATGGAAATAATAACTAATGAGATCCTCTTCTATTTTCCCTGCAGCTCTTGGGATCCCACTTTCATCCTCAGGAACTTCCCCTGGAGAGGGTGTGTGTGTGTCATTCTCACATGTGAGATTTGAGTGTGGCAAAGTAGGTGTGGCTGTGTGATAATTGGTAGTCAGATGGGGTGCATGTCAAGTGATCGTGTTTATGCAGACAGTTGAAACATCTAAAGGCTGCTGGTGGCTCTTTGTTTCATAGAAAGTCTCTCCGACTGTCCTGTTGAAGTGGGATTGATCCGTCTGTGTTGACATTGTGTGCTCAAGACACGAGCAGCAAAGACTGCTGGGATTGGTCTTCAATATACAACAAAACCAGCTCCCCCCTCTTGCTACTTGAGAAAGATGGGTACATATAAAACATCCTGACATGACTTTACAGCTTTCTACATACAGGTCAGGTGGTGTAACATCCCCCCCTGCTGGTCCAACCACCTCAATGCACACACTCCATTGATTTAATGATGATGACATGATGACACTACAGAGGTAGGATTGGTAACAAGAGGAGATGAATCCATCTTCCTTTTTTGTTTGTTTCTGTTTAGTTTATTACTTTCATACTTACTTTCATATTATATTATTTGGACTTATTTATGTATAGTTTTATTTGATTATGAATTGTGTTGACTGACTATCTGTAAATTGTATTCTGAATAAAAAAAAAATAAAAAAAGATGAGATGAATCCTATTCTGTACGTATGTACAGAAATCGGAGCTCTTTAAAACAAGTCCAACCTTTTTGCATTTTAAAGGTATATCATTTTCAGCTTATCATTTATATTCATGGTATTTATATTATATATTATAATTCATGCATTGTGTATTTTAATGCTTTCCTTTCTTGCTTTGTCTGCCATGAAGCACTTTGAAAACTAACGTTTTTAAAAGTTTTTAGTGAAGTTATTATGGTTTCATTATTAGTAAGATGTGTGTCCTGTGGCACTTTGAGCTCACCAAGGCAAATAAAGTTAGCTCCAATCAAACCCACTTAAAGTGTCTGGGCAGGCAGGATATTGATGGTCTGATGTAAAAGAAAGGCAAGATATGAAGAAGTAAACAGACCGCCTCAAATGGTCTTACCTAATGTTTGCCAGTCTAAAGTTATGATTTGATGCATTTGATTGTGCTGTTACAGTTGTTACAGGGGGGTGTCTAACTGCGTGTCAATCACTGCTCATGCACACGCATTCATTCTCCCTTGTGGGGGGGAGGGGCTTAGGAGACCGTTTTGGGCTTGAGCGGAAAGGGGGGAGGGACTGAGAAGTTGTCATTGTTCAAATTGTTTGGCTAAATCTTGGATCTTCACAATCCTAGGCACCTTTAAACCCTTTTTGGAAAAAGTTTGATTTTATTTTAGACTTTTCTATGGACTTGTTTCTATGATCATTGGTTCCTTTTTGGATGATTTATGTGGTTCATTTGACATTTTACCGAAACAATTAAAATTATTTAACATGTTCTTGTATATATTTTTTCCACAGATGGAAAGGTTATGTTATGTCCTACCTATAAAGAGTAATAATATACTTCTGATTGGTTCAGTCCAAGAGTGATTGACTCTTAATCATGCAGATATCACAAGCACCTGAGAGATGTGTTAGTGTCTACTGTATATATCGCTTGTTCTGATTTGTGATGCTTATTTGACGATGCCTGACAAAGATCTCTGTTAGATCGAAATGTTGCTCTGTTAAGTGTAATTGTCTGGGATCTATCAGTGCAGCGTGCAGATCTTTTGTCTGGCGTTTGCTTTCTGATCCAGCACTTGTACACGTTGTTTGGATGTGCGCACACACTACACTGTCATGAGAAGTTGGTGTGACATTTTTTGGAGCATGGGCTTGCTGTTTTGCATATGGAATCCATTTTGGTGTCTGTACCACCTATTCTAGGCCTTATTTCTATACTTTATTCCTTTGTTTCTAATACTGCATCAAAATAATGAAGACAAACTGTAACTTGCAAAATACATTTTGACCGAGATCTTTCTACTTTTGTGCTCGCTCACCCCAGGAAAAGGATTAAAACTTTCTGTCCCACACTTCCCCTTGTGGTATATATAGTCATGCAGATAGTTGTATCGTATGTGCCCAGGTTTTGAGATATGTGAGTGTTACATCTCTGTATGGAATTTAGTTTGGGATCCGTAAGACATTGAAAAATGACATGGACCATTTATGTTAATCCACAAAACCTCCCTGTCAACAGTTTTCTTTGGAACTATTTCTACCAAAGAAGTAGTTCCACAGAAAACTGTTGACAGCAGGTTTTGTGGAAAACGGTTTAATATTCTCATATCTCATATTTAAAACAGTTCATAAAAAAGAACACACCCTCTGAATAAATAACAAGATAAATTATCTTTATTTCCACGTGTTTGTCATTTATAAAATTATGTGTCCACAATTAATATTAACAAGGCAATACAGAGAATCCTTTTAATTTCTCAAAGGTGGAACTCGGGCTCTAGAGACTGTTTACTCGTCTATACAGACAGAAAATAGGAACGGTTGTTCAGATGTTATTCATATGAATCTGATCACTCCTTCACGGTTACTAAAGGTTATTCTTTTACAGATGGTAGAGGACTTTGAGTACCATGCTAGAAGAGTTGTCAGACCCAAAGGGATTGTCAGGGGGTCTCTAGAGCCTGCATCCACACCAAGCCCTTCAATGTACAGTCATAAAACTTCATAACCCAGGATTCATCACTGCTTATCGCTCAGTGTAAACCAGACACAGATCATTCACAATTTCTTGAACATTCTCAACCCGGATAACTATCCCCGAAATAATCAGCGTCATCGTCTTTAATCAGCGTAAGTATGATTCTTGTCTATCTTAAACATGCTAACGTCGTATTCTTTTCCCTACAGTAAAAGACCAGACAAAACCCCAGCAACTGTAAAAACCAAATGGGAACAATGACGAAACAACCTTTCTATTCTACAAAACAAAAACAAAAAAAGGGGATCCTTAGATACCATGTGCTCAAAGAAAAATAAAAAATAAATGGTTTCTCGCAAGTCTGTGTTGTCAGTAAGTAGGTTTCATGATGCAAGTTATCAAAAAATTAAATATTATATACTGTATAGGTTATTATTACAGTAACAAGGTTCCATGCGATCATATTCTCATCTTCTGTACAGAGTTGAGAATTCAGTAGTAAATAACAAGGCTATACAGACCTATAGTGCCCAGTGGCCAGAGTGCTGGCGCATGTTACAGAGCCATGGAGACCTGGGACAGGGATAGAGGGACCACATTCTCAAAAACTCAACGTAACGGCTGTTTTATGTCAAATTTAGAGCTGCAAAGATGAATCCATTAATCGATAAGTTGTCAACTATTATATTAATCTCCAACTATTTTGATATACGATTCATTGGAGTATCACTGACTGACGAGGCATTTCAGATACCGACTTGTTCTGCATCTTTTTTTGCCTCCTAAGAACAAGTTGTCTTTGAAATTTAATATATTTATCAACATAGGCCATAGTGTGTGTGTGTGTTTATATGAAATGTCTAGAGCTGCAAAGATTTATCGATTAATCAATTAGTTGTCAACTATTAAATGAATCGCCAACTCTTTTGATAATCGATTAATCGGTTGGAGTTATTTTTTATGAATAGAAATTCTCTGATTCCAGCTTCTTAAATGTGAATAGTTTTTTGTTTCTTCTCTCCCCTGTGACAGTAGACTGAATATATTTGAGTTGTGGACAAAACAAGACATTTGAGGAAAACACTGACCGCCATTTCTCACCATTTTCTGACATTTTATAGACCAAACAACTAATCCATTAAATTGATTAATAAATATTCAACAGATTCATTGACAATGAAAATAATGGTCAGTTGCAGTCCTAGTCAAATATAATCGACATCAAGCCATTATTTACTAGACACAAAATCCAGCTTCTGGTATAAAACTAGAAGGAATATTCCACCCTTAAATCTTCTTTGATGTTCATAGTTTTGTGTGTCTGGTGATGTCTTTTATTGTGCTTTCTCTCAATTTGCTTCATCAACTTCTACTTAAGTGAGTTGTTGCTGTCTGCTGTACATTTCCAAGAACAACCCCAGAGAGCATGTAGGACTGGAAATATCTGACTGGATGATGTCATGCCATCTAAGTTTGGCTAGTTATCCCCGGGAGTAAGAAAAGAAAAAAACCATCACCAAGCAACAAAATAGATGAATACAAACACATACAGTCCTCTAAGCAATAGCAGATTGGTCACTAATGTTGGAAGTTTTTAAGGATGGAGTTCCCTTTAGATTCTAAACCATGCTTGATGCCACACGGCAGAAAACCAGTCCTGCTCGTTGAAATCAGGTCTGGAAGCAAGAAAAAAGGAGAAGAAAGATATGCACATTGTCAATAACTAATTCATTTAAATTAAATGTGGTTGCCTTGATTAAATTGATTGAAGATTCTGTGCGTTAGAATGATTCAATTCATTGACATTTTTTTATTTTTTTATTCCAGCTGTTGTTTTTTTTTGAATGTGCACACTCTACTCTGCCCTATGTGGAAGCAACAAGAGACCAAAAACACCACTGACCCAGTCCACAGAGCACCAGGGCCCAACACAAAACCCATAATTAAGACTTAAAAACACAATCCAAACGGCGTGGGTTCATTCAGTCAAATACATTACTATTTAGTCATTATAAAACAATACCAAAGTGAGTCGCTAAAGCACTGAGAGAGCAGGCGGAGCTGAGGGAGCAGCGCACTAAGCACAACCAAAAAGGCTTTCCTATTAAACATGCCTCAGACCAGGTGGACATTCAGAGTCTGTAAGACCACAGGCGATCAGAGTTAAGTGAACTGTTAGGGCACGTTAGGGCGGGGGCTGATTAAAGGCTGGCAGAAACACATTCATTTGGACCACATATTCAATGTGGAGGTGCAGTGGGCTGTATAAGGCATGGATGTTACGGTAAATGTGCTTAATATATAAATGATTCATGACCGAGTGAGACAATCAAGCAGTTTACTTGCCATTTCTTAACTTACTTTAACTACATAATCCGTGCCATTCAACACCCAAAAGCCTGTCAAGTCAAATCAGACAAATTAATTCAAGTAAGGCTATATGCACACACACTTTAGCACTAGTGCAGGGTTAAAAATAACTGAAGAAATGAAAAGGAAGATCAACAACATGGTGCTCCAAGACAATTATTATGTACAAAATGTCATGGAGCTTTATCCTCTTGCTCAGATCTGCCTTTAATTTAGATATTTGACAGCCAAAACTTCAATGGCAGCACAGCAGATGGACATTAAAGTGAGGCTTAACAGGACCAGCTGGGTGGACTGGCTGACGACTACTCTACTGATATGCTGGTTTGACATTTTTATTTATTTAGGTATTTCTTTTATATGTTTGCCAAGTCTGTGAGCTGACCTCAGCTCCTCGAAATTAAGAGCCAAGGAAGCGGCCAAGCAGCGTAAAGCTATTCACACCTATGGGTGGAGCGACATCTCCATGACCTAACTCAAGAGCACGATTAACGCCGCGACCCCCGGGAAAACAGCTGCCTCCTCGACAGAGAGCGAGAACGAGAGACAGAGAGAGACAGAGAGCGAGACAGGCAAAAGGAAGTCATTCTGCGTAAAACACAATCAACGGGCGTTAGACTTTATATGTGGTAAGGGTAAAGTTAAAGAGCGATGAAGGAGTAGCGCTGTGACACACTGGCCAGAGATACTGTTGAGCTGATAAAGCCGTGCGCCTGCAGAGCTGGCTGGAACTCGCTGCCAGTAGTGTGGGTGGCACAAGCCTGGGCGGTACCTCCAAATAATGTTTTTGTGGACACACACGAAAACAACGGCTCTCTCTACACGGGTCACACTTGCTGATGCTCTTCTTTTGCCAGTGTGTACCCCAGTATCTGGCCCTCTCACTCTCTCTTTCGGTCTCAGTGCTAATTTCAAAATTGTCCTCCCCCCTCCCACCCAGTATTCTCAACCTCTGTTCCCCTGTCCTCCCTCTCCTTCCCTCCCCAAAGTCCAGTTACTGCACCACTATGTTTGTACTGTATACAGTCAGAAACTCAATGAAACTCAATCTTTAAAAAGCAGAGCCCTGGGCAGTTATATCTTCTTCTTTTCGCAGTTGTTTCATGCTTTTGCAACTACAAAGACAGATCTGCATCTGCCTGTACACACACACACACACACACACACACACACACACACACACACACACACACACACACACACACACACAATCGTACAAAGCCATGCTTGCAGGAGACACGCATGCTCTCTTTCTTGCACACTCGTTCTCATGCAAGCCCCCCGCTCATTTCTAGTGGTGGTTTGTTGGACATGCAGGAGTGGGGGAATGAGGACAGGGGAGAGAGAAAAGGTTCCTAGCTCGTGAAGGGAAAAGGGTAGGCGTGTGTCTAAATGTGTGAGTGTGTTGAGGGAGAGGTCTTAGTCCTGTCGCCATCTCCTCCGATATTTCTTGTCCTCATCACCTGCCAGGGATAAAAAACAACAACAACAACACATAATTTAGAATACATGGTAACTAGTGCGATCAGTCTATAGCTCTTTCTACTGGAAAGAGAGAAGAAGGCATGAGAAGGTTGGTAAAAGAGTACCTTTTCACAGAAGGTGAGATAAAAAAAGAGTTTAGGCTGAATTAGAAATGCAGGAGAGAAAAGAGCAGAAGAGACTTGTCAGTAGGATTAGAGTAAAGTAGGATTTTTAACATTCACTGACTTTTAATGAACTTCATCCACTATAAATATTTCAGACTCATTACACCCACATTCTTATGGGACGATTCGTTAGGAAAGTGGACCAAAAATGCTCAATGTACCTTCTAGGTGGTTCCTGGAGATATATTTCAGTGCCTCGTCCAGGAGGATAACTGGGAAGGAAATCTTCAGGACCACGATCCACTGGGACAAGCGCAGAGGGGTCACCAAGAAGATCAGCTGAAGACACAGGTAATCAAAAAGTCAGTTAGAGCTAGACAGAGAGCGGCGGGGTAGACACGGAGTAGTCTCGTGTAGTATCTGAGCCACACTCGCATTGCAGAACTTCCTCTTCCTCCACAGCACTGCGGAGGAGGGTCTGGCTAGTCCACACATCATTCCGGGATGGGAGAAAAACCATGCTCTGGTTTATTGGCATTTCTTTAAACCGATCACAATCTGCATGGGCGGTGCCAAGTGCTGGACGGAGCCGCGGCGCCGCTGCGAAATAGCCTCAGGAAGGAACTTCTTTTGGTGGAACGTATGTACGTTCAAAAGTGGTTTTAGTCGTGCAACAGAAAACTCAGAGTGGACAGATAGTCTAGCTAGCTGTCTGGATTTACCCTGCAGAGATCTGAGGAGCAGGTAACCATAGTCCTCAGAAATCCACCGGAGTTTAGAATGCCAACACAAAGAAAATAGAAGGTGATGGACATCCGGCCGGAAAGAGGGACAATATAACACCTTGTTAATGTTAATGAATATGTTGTAAAGCCTTCATAAACGTTAGATAGCTATTATCTGTGCACAAATAATCGAATAATTATCTCTTTTTATAGAGCTCCAAAAAAGATTTAATGGGCCAAATGAATGTTGCTTGATGCTTTACAAACCACTTATTAATCCTTAGCTAATTATTATAACCATTATAATATCAATCCAAATAAACTTTATAGATGGTTTACAAAACAATTATGAACCATGATAAAGTATGATCTATCTTTCTAAATGTATAAACTAATCATTTTACATGACACTAAAATAAATTATAACATTACTAACAATTAGTAAACATTATTAATCATTTCTTGATTTTTTTTTTAACAGTACAATAACCATTAACTTATGTTTCATTAACTATCAATTTCCGCTTATTAGTGATGGTTATAAACTATAACCAAATATGGCCATGCATTTTTTTAAACCATGATATGTATTATTAGCAGTATACACTCTTCACAACCCTAAATTACAGATCAGTTATCTGATGGTGAGGATATATACAGTCACGGATGACGTCAAAATGAGTCTATTTAAAGCATATTGCACTCCTTTGTATACTGCTCCCTTATGGACTAAGTTTAAAAAGACAAGCATACAGAAGCTTAAGGTTGCCTATAATGACTGTATGAGGACACTGCTCAACAAACCCAGGTGCTCTAGTGCAAGTGACCTGTTTTGTAATGCAGGGGTCAGCACTTTCCAGGCATTATTGAGGAGTCTTATCTACAAATTCATTTGTCGCATGAACGTTTACCAGAACAGCATTGTTATGCTGCTGGCAAATCCTAGGTTTAGTGCCATACGATACCAATCATCACTATGGAAACACTGGTATAAGTGTCTTTTATAGAAATGCAGTATTGTTGTTTCTTTCGTTTGTATTTCTCTGTATATGTTTATCTTTCTCTTTTTTAATATATGTTGTATGTCACGTCTGTGTCTTCTGAATGGACCTTGAGTCTGACAATAAAGTTGATGATGACAACAGCCCATAGATCCAAAGTACCACTGACAGAGTGTCCAAGTGTCTGGTGGACGAATACTTACGGGCAGTGGCTCCACATAGAGGATCAGGAAGTGGAGGGAGAGGGACAGGATGATGGCTCCCAGCAGCCAAACATTGACCCAGGGCGGCATCCTGATCAGGGATTGGTTCTCAGACAAACTGGTGGGGAGAAGTTTTAATAGATCAAGACATGTTGACAACTTAGCGACTCCACTTGACATTAGGGACTTGCACGGAACAACTCTGGCATGCACACAAGGTTTCATTGTAGGACAATTACAACCACGAAACGATTCAAGAAATAAGCCGACATTTAGTTATAATGCCTTTGCAATAATCAAATGTAGCACTACAGTAAATGCATCCTAACAACATTTATGATTGATTATTCTTTATGTCTGTGTCATTCACACAAAGTGCCCAACCCTTATGTGTTTATGAGGCACCAAAATGTCAGTTGGAGTGTTCGAATATTTCACAAAATGATACGTTATTTTATAGCTCGTTATTAAGAACAGAAAATAATTTACACATCTATAAGGCAATACAGGTGTGTCGGAGGGGGGCGAGTAGGTCAAAAGTTGCAAAGAAACTCCTTGTTGCAAAGATAAATTTAATAGCTGGCAACGTTTTGGTACTAGTTATTAAATTTATAACAAGCTTTAAAATAAGCTATTATTTTGTGAAATGTTTTATATTCAAATTTGTTTATTAGGATAAACCCCTTGAGATGTATCATCTCGTTTTCGAGGAGTCCCAACATATAATACAATCATTACATAACAACAGAGGAGTGAGAGAAATAAACTAAAAATACATTTACCAATACAATTATCAATACGACAACGTACACACACAACAGGCAAAAATACAACAACAACAATAACACATGCACACTTTCATCAATACATTACAACCACTAAATGGCCAAGATGGCCAATAATAAGTCAACAGTAGAGTGAGAGTGGATCACTAACTACAGTCAAATAGAGACATTAGGTAGAAACAGTAGGCATAAGGATCGACTGCATCATTGATTACAATGGCAGTCCAGTGTTTGAACTGCAATTGACATTTTGGTGTCTTATAAACCCATGAGGGTTACTAGAACTAGTACCGAAACGTTGCCAGCTATTACATTTATCTTTGCAAGTTGGACAGTGTGCGTGGCCGGGTTAGCTCAGTTGGTAGAGCAGGTGCACATACATGGAGGTGTATACCTCGAAGGTCCAGGGTTTGAGTCCAACCTGAGATGATTTCCTGCATGTCATCCCCCTCTCTCTCCCCTTTCATGTATATCTGTTTGTTCCATTAAAGGCTGAAATGCCCCAAAAAAATCATTAAAAAAAAGTGTGACAGGACACAGACAGTGTGCGGGAGTTTCTTTGCATCAGCTCCTATGTAAACAAAATAATATGCTACAAAAAAGGTTCCTTTCTTGAAGCACAACTCAGATTTTTCAGAATCATTTAGCCAGAAGAAATCATCATAAATAGAGGTAATTTCAGTAAAAAAGTGCCACCCCTTAAAGTCCTTGTAAACAGGACAATAAAACAAAAAAAGTGAACGTCATTCTCAATTTCAGCTAGCTCACATAATAACCAAGTCTGCCTCCTTATATGGGTGATAGTAACCATGTAAACATGTGTCCCCTCTGTCAGTTTTTCTGACTGTCTAGGTTAGGAATAACATTTTCATTGGTCAGGCAGCTCTTTATTTTAACCTTCCCTTTCTCAGATTCTTTCCTAAATGAGCCATTAGCATTTGTTTCTTTAGGGAGCTAAAGACAGACTTGCTCCATGAGCAATCCTGGCAAAAACAAGGGGAGTTTTCCCTTCATACCACTGTTCCTTTTATTTTCTTCCTCCCCAAATAAGCAATATTCCATTTTTTAAGATGTGTGGCTAATCATGATTACTTTGCCAAAAATCTTAAAAGAAATATGTATAAGTGTTATAAACAGCAACATTAAGCCATTCAGCAGTGAAAAGAGTTGATGTTTGTGATGGATGTGTTTTTATTGGCATGGAAACTATGCCGTTATCCCTCAGACAGCTGGGTAATTCTTTCCCAAAGGGCAGGGAGTGCTGCTTGTGGGATGACAGTGTCTTCTTTTTAATAAATATCTGACAGCTGTGACATTTAAAGAGTGTTTACCCTGACATCACAACAGAAGATGACTGACCTGTTGAGCGCGTTGAACATTTCTATAGTGACCAGCACAGACAGAGCCATGGTTGTTGGGTAGCGGGATTCAAACACGTCACAGTCTATGCCCTGGAACATGGGGTTGTCCTCAGTGCACTGCATGAAGTGTCTCTGTAGAGGGAGACAGACAGCAGTTAGTGAATACAATAGGATACACTTTATTGTTCCAGAGGGGAAATTTGTCTTGGGCATAGTGCTACAATCTGTTGCTTCACAACACAAATATGTAACAGGAAAACCATTCTTAAATAGACATAAAATCAACATAAAAACAACATAAGATCAACAAAGCATCTTAGGACATGAAGGAAGGACACATATGACTGCACAGACAATATGACATCTTAAAAAGTGTAATCATTAAAGTGTGAAGTGCAAAAAGTGCTGGTGTATTTATTGCACTTTGCTCTGTTGTGCTAAGATTTACCATTGAAGTTCAGCAGCTTGATAGAGGTTGGGATAAACTATAACTTAAGTCTGTTTGTTTGTTTGTTTGTTTGTAGTGTGTGTCTGCAGGATGTCTCAAGAACCCCTGCGACCTGGTTTGATGGAGCTCAGGTCTGATGGGGGGACAGCTGCAGAACCTTGGCCTCCCCCCCCCCACTGTGTGCAATCAAACTGTATCTGTTTATGTACACCCCTGGGGTCGCCAAACACAACTGTGTCCAACAGCGGGGAATGTAAAGAAAGCTGGAAGGGGATACATATCAAAATATAACAGAAACAAAACCCTATATAAAGGACGCAACAATGTTTTGCAACTCACCAGCTGGTAGAAAGACACTTGTGGGCCTTCTTCATCAAACAGGTACCACCATGTGGCAGCACTCACTGTTCCAAGACCCACATATCCTACAGGAAAAACAGGTTAAAGGCAGGGTTGGTAACTATTTCCAATATACCCTTCTATATACATATAGTTTGAAATGGTCTTTACACCCCGACAGCAATAAATAATGTAAAGGCTCTGGAAAAGGAGCAAAAAAGATCCGTCATCAGTAGTTGCTGTAATCCTGTAAAAACACCCACCAATTACTGCCTCGCGGTCTCGCTTGGAAACAACCAATGAAATGCCTCCTTGTCCCGCTGTGCGTACTCTACCCCTCCCGTCTGTGAGCTTAAGCTTAATGCGCGTCGTCGCAGCATTGCTAACAGCAGTGATATTTGTTTTAAACATTCGGTATGATAATATTATCTTTTTGCTTACCGGTGAATGACACATGAAGTAAAATTGCGATGCTTTCTCCGCTCTGCTAGTTTAACAGCGACGCAGCGGTGCTCGAGCATGTCTCTGTGTGGATCGGAGCCCCGAGGACACGGGGAGGGGTTAGACGGAGCCCCGACAAGATGCTACTTTCAAATCTTGCTAGCTTTTCAACATTACCAACCCTGCCTTTAAGTCTAAGATTACTATAGATCTATGGTGTCACCCAGACTACGGATGAGTTTCTGAACGTCTTTTTGAGATACACATGGGGGGCCACAAAACAAACTAGGATGACTTATGTAGAGATTAACATGGGGAGTTATGTGTACCTTACCAATCACTAAAGTAATGGGTGGAAAATGTTTAATATACTAAGCAGGAAACCTCCCAGTTAGCTCAGAATGCCGAATTAACTATTTGCATATAGCGATCTGGGCAGAGAAATGTCCAACATAACAAAATGCAATTCAAAGTGCTGAACAGTTATTGAAAAACAGCAGACAAAAAAATAGGGATAAAGCGGATTTGGATGTTAAGAGATTCAGTGTACGACTTGGTGACAGCCGACAGAGGTGGCAGACTGATAAGTTGATAAGCTTATAATATTTTAGAGTAAAAAGAAAATCCCAAACAGGTGTGCAGTATCTTTTCATGATCTTGTGTGGCTGACAAATAATACTTATTAAATCCTGTATTATCTCACAGGCCATAAGACTGCTGAACTCGTAAGCTCTGAGCTTGTCACTTTACCTCTAAACCGACACTTTATCTGCAAACACTTTACTTAGCAACCGTTTGCACTTCTGTATATACACACAATCTATAGGTTTACTTCTCATTATGCATTAATACATTACTACACCTCTTTTTACATTCAGTCTCATTTATTTGCAATACTGTCTACACAAATTGTATAATATAATTATATTACTTGATTCGTATTTTACTGTCTAAATTTTAGCCCTATATCTTAACTTGCACTATTTTTTGTCTTAGATTCAGATTTTGTTTGTGTGTGTGTGTGTGTTTTAGTTATTTCATGAGCATTGTTGGAGGTGCCTGAGGCCTAAGACTACTTCTGTTATTGTTGTGCAGATGACAAATAAAGATTCTTGAACCTTGTATTGACACAGTTTGAGTTACACGGGCTAACATAAGACATCTGGCACAGTGTCTGGTATATTTTGATGGTATACAGCAGAAATCTATTTCATACATGCTAATATCTAGAACAAGGGGCTTCTGTGCTCTTCACCTCCGGTGTCTATTTACTTCAAGAGACTTTGTCTAGTCTCAGTTAGCATTATTACTGCTAGTAGCTGCCGTTTGTCACTGGAATTCTATATGTCATGTTAGCTAGTCGACAGATATCCATCACCGTATGGGTGGTAGGGAAATGCATGGCGTGCTGCATAAAAAAATCACCTCTAAAAAGTAATTTTACTGGTTTCCGGCACGTCTCTTTTTTCTTCTAAATATTGAAAATGTCATATATTATTCATCATAACTTTTGAAGGAAAATTCTTTTTTTTTTAATGTGACAAATGAATGAATTGGTTAATTGATTTTGTTCAAACCCTTCAAAGCCTCAATTGTAAACTGCAGACCCGCCTCTGCTCTGACGAACAATTGGCTATGTTCAGGTCATAGCCAATCCTACCTCCAATGGCCAGATATCTGAAGAAGAGCCAGCCAGAGATAAGAGGCTCCTTAGGGTTGCGGGGGGGTTTGTCCATGATGTCCAGGTCTGGCGGGTTAAAGCCTAGGGCGGTGGCAGGCAGGCCATCGGTCACCAGATTCACCCACAGCAGCTGGACAGGAATCAGAGCCTCAGGGAGACCCAGGATGGCGGTCAGGAAGATGCTGGAGACAGAGCGGGAGGAGGAACACAAAACATCAGCCCAGCACGTCATGACTGAAGGGGATTAGGGCTGCACAATATATTCAAGATTCAAGATTCTAAATCCTTTATTAATCCCACAATGGGAAAATTCACACTGTCGCAGCAGCAAGGGATGAGAGGAAAAGTGGAAAAGTAGAAGACACATGTTAACACACAGTAATAAATATAATTAAAGAGAGTAAATATTAAATAGTAAAGAGTAAAATGTATTTACAGTAATTGCACAGTCACATCTTTTATTGTATGTTTTATTAGCCCTGGTGTGTGTGTGTTTTGTCCATGTGGTCTACTGGGAGCAGTGCTGATTGTAGAGTCTGACAGTAGCAGGCAGGAAAGACCTGCGGTGTCTCCCCGTGACGCAGCGCGGGTGCAGCAGCTTGTCACCGAAGGAGCTGTTCAGTGCTGACAGTGTCCTGGGAGGGAGGAGTCGTCCATCATGCAGGATAATTTAGCCACTATCCTTCTGTCTCCCACCACCTCCACGGCGTCAAGGGGGAAACCGAGAACAGAGCTGGCTTTCTTAATCAGCCTGTACAGTCTTTTCCTGTCTGCCACTGCAATTCCACTGCCCCAGCAGACCACTCCATAGAGAATGGCTGATGCCACCACAGAGTCATAGAATATCGGATTTTTTTCCCCCAATTTTTTTAACAAGTTTTACAAGGACATACTGTACGATTGGCATTAGAGTGATATATACAAACCAATTCCCTTTTAGATGGAAACAAAGACCAAACAAACATGACACATGCAATGCTGCATATAGTAAGAAACTAAAGCAGGTAAAAAGCATGAGTCAATTCTAGGGATAGACTGACTATGGGGCTGTTTCTTGGCAGTTTGCAGATTATCTGTATCAGCGTTTTATATGACTGATAACCGATAAAGTTAATGAATTAAAAAATGTGCTACATTGGCTCGGCTACAGCTCTGTGTCTGTCCCTCTGCTTCGGTTTCTCTCACCACTGAGTCTGACTTAATGTCCCACCAACAACACTATCTGACCCTCTGTTACTGGGTGTTATGTTGAAAGTTTCTAAGCATTTAAACAATGCATTTAATTTTGACGTAAAGATTTTCATTTTCACTGTATATGCATATCGGTTCCAAACATCGGTTATTGGTTTCATTAACTACTAATAATTGGTATCGGTCTTGAAAAACCAGTATCGGTCGATACCTAGTCAATTCTGAAAGAGCATCTACAGTATATATCAAAAAGGATAATGATAGGCATAATATATATATATATATCAGTTTTTTTATCGTCTTCGCAATATCAACTGGCGCAATAAACGCATATCGCAAAATAAACTGATTTTTGTGTTACGTGTAAGAAAATATCAGTAGAAAACTGCACTTTGTAATGTAACTGTCAATCTTTTTTTAGTGGTGCCTTTTGTATTTAATTCAATGTTCAATTTGTTCAAAGAAAGTTGTTGAAAATGATTTCCTTTCATTTGTTTTAAATTCAACAAGCAATATGTTGTATTTTAGCAGAATACTGAAAGCAGCAGAAAGGCAGAACGGAGTAAACTTAAATATCTGTTTATTTATCGCAAGTAATACCGTTATCGCGATATTCAGCAACGTTATCGTATGCTTCCCTCACATCGTGCAGCCCTAGTAGATCTGCATCCGAGTGTGTAGGTTTGTGTTCCTCACCAGACCACTTCTCCCACGTTGGAGGAGATGAGGTATCTAATGAACTGCTTCATGTTGTTGTAGATGGCTCGGCCCTCCTCCACGGCAGCCACTATGGTGGAGAAGTTATCATCAGACAGCACCATTTCGGATGCTGACTTGGCCACTGCTGTGCCAGAGCCCATGGCGATGCCGATCTCGGCTTTCTTCAGGGCCGGGGCGTCGTTGACACCATCTCCTGTCTGGGACCAGAAAAGATTGCTTGTGTCATTAATGCATCAGAAAACCTGACTCACAGGAATGTCTTTGAATTCCTGATAATGTGAAAAATCCCAAAGCGTTATATTGGGGCTGCCCAATATATATATATAAAAAAGACTCATGAAGACCAATCTTTTCAATACGATTTTTTCCCCCCAAGGCTGCAACATTACTTAATGAAGGTTAACAGAATGAATGAAGGTCTAATGACACTTCGTTAACAGAGGCATTAAGAACATAGGGATATGTTTGGATCAAAAAGCTGAATAAACCTCTTTGAAGGATAAAAGATTAACTAACTTCTTTGAAAGAAAAACTAAACTCAACTTGTTAATTCTAAATAATATTGAGCCCACATTACATTATTTTGACGGTTATTCTTTAAACAGAGATGGGTCTAACAGACTAACGGTCATTGAAAACGAACCACTGTCTCATTATGCGAAGTCTCATTACCGTTTCAGATCCAGACAGGATGAAGCTAAAGCTGAGCAAGTGAGATATATTTGAATCTGTCATGGCAGGGCGTAAAGCGCCTTTAGACTGGGCTGAATGCTGGAGTTAGTCTGACAGGCAAATTGTGATATTGTTGTCTCCCTCTCGCCCATCGTCCCCTCGGATCAACCCCTCTTCTGAGACGTGTGTCAGATAGAAAGCAGCGGAGCGGGCCCGAGATGACAGCTTCTGATAGCAGTGTCTGAGAGAGCAGCCTCAGAGAGACTTCAAGCATGTCACGCCTCACTGGCTTCTTCTCATGCACTTATCACAAGTCATTCACATACAGCACAGTCAAAAGACCACAACAGGCATAAAGAGACGTATGGAAAAAAGGAAATGCACAATGTGTAGATTTGCAGGAAGCAGAGAAAGGTATGAAGGTTGAAGTGTAGAGTGGGAAGAAGTAGATATATACACTATAGGGCTGCACAATATATGTTTTTTTTTAGCGTCATCGAGATATCAACTTGCGCAATTAACACATTGTGAAAGACCGCAACATATCGCTAAAGACACCCAGAATTTATTTTGTGTTAGTTGAAATAAAATATCAGCAGAAAACTGCCCTTTAAAATGCAACTATGATTGTTTTTTTAGTAGTGCCCTTTATTTTCAATTCAATGTATAGCTTGTTCAATAAAATAATGTTGGAAATGATTTCCTTTTATTTGTTTTAAATTCAAAAAGCAATGTTGTATTTTAGCAGAATACTGAAAGCAGCAGAAAGGCAGAAATGAGTACACTTTAATATCTGTTTATTTATCGCAGGTAATATCATTATCCCGATATTTAACAAGGTTATCGCATATCACATATTTTCCTCATATGCAGCCCTGATAATATCTAATACTATGACTCGTTAGAGCCGTGCAAGTTGCATCATCTGTTGTAAGAAAATCTTGTAAAAAAAAAACATTATGGTACTATATTATAATATAAACTGTGTGGTTTTGCAATATAATCTGTGTAACTTTACATAACAAGCTATACAACTCTAAAAGTTTATGAAAAAGTGGATTTTTGCATAAATGGAAGATCTCTCTCTGTTTGTATCTCCTTCTAAAGCGCTGAGCATTGATATCAGAACATCAAGGTCACTCAAACAGAGGCCAAAAGCCTTTTTACATCTGACTCTGCCTGGCTCCTGGGGATTTTTCTAAGACTGTTTGGGACTTTATGAAACGTCAACAAGACACAGCAAAAAGTGTTTGATAGAGGAAAGGTTGTGTGGAAGATTCGAGCCATCAACCTGGCCCCTAGGCGTCAAACTCTTTTTAAAACACAACACATCCCTTCTCCTCACCATGGCAGTAATCTCATCGAATGACTGCAAGTATCCCACGATCTTAGACTTGTGAGCTGGCTCGACGCGGGCAAAGCACCGTGCCTGTTTGACAGCTTCTCTCTGGGCTTCCAGCGGGAGGTCATCGAACTCGCGGCCTGTGTAGGCCTTTCCTGTCACGTCCTCATCCTCGCCGAAGATGCCAATCCGTCTGCAGATGGCCACAGCTGTGCCCTTGTTGTCTCCTGTGATCATGATAACACGTATGCCTGCCTCGTTGCACAGCTTCACTGAACCGATCACCTCCTTCCTGGGCGGGTCCAGCATGCCCACACAGCCAACAAACGTGAGACCCAACTGAATGGAGAGAGAGAGAGAGAGTGAGAAAGAAAGAGAGAGGAAGGATTAGGTTGCACGACTATATCTGAAAACAGAATCTCAACTCAGTTCCACAGAAAAAAGCTTTCACCTCTTTTGATTTCTTTATAGCTGCTGAAAAAAAGATGACTGTAGTTTCTACGCAACAAGGAATTTCAGGGAAGGAGGAGCGAGTGTGAAAGCTTTATGCTTCAGTGGACAAAGATTGAATCACTACTGGGATTCAAACTAAAGACAGGCAGCAGCAGAGATGACTTTAAAGGAATAGTTTGACATCTTGCTGAGAGTTAGAAGAGACAATCGATACATCTCTCATGTCTGTCCGTTAAATGAGAAGCTACGTGGCCGGGTTGGTTCAGTGAGTGGCGCGTGCGCACATATACTGAGAAGTTTATGCCTCGACGAGTTCCAGGGTTTGAATCCGACCTGCGACGATTTCCTGCATGTCTTCCCCCTCTTTCTCACCTAGCTGTCCTATCCATTAAAGGCGGAAAAGCCCAAAAAATATATAATAATTAAAAACAAGTGAAGCTACAACAGTTTATATATATGTATTTTTTTAAAGATTGTTTTGTTGGGCTTTTTAGGCCTTTATTTTCAAAAGGACATCTTAGGCTTGAAAGGGGGAGAGAGAGGGGAGAATTACATGCAGCAAAGAGCCACAGGTCAGAGTTGAACCCGCAGCCGCTGCGTTGAGGACTAAGCCTCTTTATATGGGTGCGAGCATACCAGGTGAGCTACCCAGGCGCCCGAAGCTACAACAGTTAGACAGTTAACAGTTAAAATCCCACCCCCTTGGGCGCCTGGGTAGCTCACCTGGTAGAGTAGGCGCCCACATATAGAGGTTTACTCCTCGACGCAGCGGCCGCAGGTTCGACTCCGACCTGCGGCTCTTTGCTGCATGTCATTCCCCCTCTCTCTCCCCTTTCATGTCTTCATCTGTCCTATGAAAATAAAGGCCTAAAATGCCCCCAAAAACAAAATTATTCAAATTATTATTATTTTTCCCCAGAGATGGTTACTGTCACTTTAGGTAGTTATTATCATGTTTGTTCAAGTTTTCATTTTCCTGATAAGTTTGTTTTTTTATTATTTATTGGATGCCATAAAAACAGGTTGAAACCTTATGATTGACAGCTGGGATTGACTCGCGATTGGTTGGGCGGTTGTATGGGCGGGACTTTATAACATGACGGAGCCCCCATGTGGGATATTTTGGCTTCACTTTTGTACAGTGGGAGGAAGTGGAAACACGTCATCCTTTATATACAGTCTATGATTAAGACTGAGCCCAGGTGAAACCGTAGCGTCCCAGTTCTGTTGCAGAAGTAAGAAAACCTCATTCATAATCACATTTGTAATAATCCAAATAAGTAAAAATCCAGTCTTGGAACATGTGTGTTTCATTTCATTTGACCTGAATACAGTATAAGCCTATTTGAACAACTTGGATTCCTAAGATAAACATCAGATGTAGTGCTGCAACTAACGATTATTTTCATTGTCGATAAATCTGTCTATTATGTTCTCTATTAACCGATTAGATGTTTGGTCTATAAAATGTCGGAGAATGGTGAAAAATGAAAATCAGTGTTTTCCAAAGCCCAAGATGACGCCGAAAATATTCACATTTAAAACCTGGAATCAGAGAATTTTCTTTTCATATAAAAAAACACTTAAACCGATTAATCTCTGCAGCTCTAATCAGATGTTACCACCGTCCTCTGCTGTACCTCATACTCCGCAAACTTGTTGGAATTGCCCAAGTCCATGCTCTCTTTGCGTGGTGGGGTGTCATGCGTGGCCAGGGCCAGGCAGCGCAGGGTGTCCCTGCCTGTCCCCCAGTCCCTGATCTTAGACAGCAGCTGGTCGCGCAGGGCTGGGGTCAGCGCCACCTTCCCTGTTCCCACCCGCAGGTACTGACAGCGCTCAATCACGCTCTCTGGAGCACCCTGGGAGGGGGAAATCCAACCAGATGAGAGAAGAACATCAAGCAACCATGCCAACACATGATGAAGTGATGAAAAGTACATCTCTTTGTGCATTTGAGATGGTATTATTGGTTCATGCCTTGACAAACATCTTGCTCTGGGAGCCCGGCTTGACGGGGGTGCAGTAGACGGACATGGACTTGCGGTCCCGAGAGAACTCCAGGGTGAACTCCTTCTTCATCAGCTGCTTGATCACCTGATGGATGAAGAGAGCAAAAATGGCAGAGAGAGGGAGAAGAAGAAAAATAAGAAGAAAGTAACCAAAACCATGTTAGCACGAGACTAGTATAACCAGGGGACCTCTTATGAAATAACTAGGGCTGTCAAACGATTACATTTTCTTAATCGCGATTAATCGTTGAATTTTAATAGTTAATCGCGATTAATCGCATGTTTTATCACATGATTAAAATTTTTTCATTTCAGAACAGTTTTTAAGTACATATTAACAATGGAAAGCAATTCTTACCAGTGTATCTTGATTGGGAATCAAATGAATGCAAAGAAAGTGACTTTATGAACTTGATTTTAAGATTTGTATTTGTTTATTATATATTTAATCTAGTCACACATTTGAATCTAGAGTCAATATTAGGGTTGGGTATTGTTTGGTTTGGATACCGGTGCTAAAGCGGTACTTTTAAAATGGTACCGGTGCCTTAACGGTGCCTGAACAGCTACTTTTTAAGAAAGTTTAAAAAAAGAAGGGTACTAAACAGTTGGCGACATTAAAGAATGGCTTGTTTATTGCTAAGGCCATATCGTCAAAATTAAATGTTTAATAATAATGTAATCACTATAACAATAACTTATTTCACTAGTAAATAGCTGTTGAATGACAAAAACAACCACCAGATGGGAAAAGGGCATTTCACAACAACTTTGAATGCACCACGAGGCTGTAAATTACCAGTTTCAATGAATGCACTCTCTGTGTTTTTCCGACAACAGCAGCTGCAGATTGTTACATCCCGGTGTTGAATCCTCTACAGTGAAATACAGACACACTTTACACCGTTGAGCATTAGCTGTCAGCATCGTAACCGTGTTTAATCCAGCTACTAGCTAGCGGTAGGCTAACGTTAGCTGCTGTCGAGTATAGTGTTAACAAGCGTTACGTGCAGCAATGTTTCTGTTTCCTGTAACGTCTGTTTCAGAGCATCAGAGAGAAGTGCAGGCATATCAGTGGCACCAGAATGAGGCACCAGAATGAGGCACCGAAATCGGCGTTGCTATTCCTGCAGCAGCAGGATGTGTTACGAGGAAGTACGGCAAAATAGTAGCCTGTTAGGCACGACGCAAAGCCGAGTGAAGTGGAAATAAATTAATAAATGGCGGCATGCGATTAATACGATTAAAAAAAATGAACGGTTTATGCTCGGCCCTTAATCGCATCGCGATTAACGCGTTAATGCTGACAGCCCTAGAAATAACATAATCAATCACTGACATATGAAGTTGCTTTTGCACATCATAATTTTCCAGCTAAATATTTGTATGGTTTCTCCCTCCCCATGCGCCCGTGTTCCTCTCGGTATACGTGTTTACTGTCTGTCTGTGTTGTATTTCAAATTGTATTTCATGTCATTTAAACTGTACGTATTTAGAATTAGTTTTATTTTCTAGGCCTTCTTCCCTTTCCCTAAGTGGCTTTGCCACTCGTCAGGCCGCCATTGTAAATAAGAACCTGTTCCTAATGACTTCCCTGAAAAAATAAAAGGGGGTCATTTCTATTTTCACTTTTATTTTATGCTTTTTACAGGGTGTAAGCAAGGTCTGTATTTTACTCAAATTTACTGACATCCCTCGTATAAGATTTCAAGGCTCTGTCTGCTTTCATTTTTTATTGCCAATGCAGCCAATACAGCCACAAATCACCGAGATGCCGATTCGCAAAGGGCTAATATTATCATATGATCTCTGTATATGGTAGATCATTTTTTTAATTCTTACAGGATTAAGATCACAGGCAACCTCCACAATTATTACAAATTACTAGAGGTCCCCAGGTGATACTAGTCCTGTGCCAATAGCCAGAGCCAGAGCTTGAGCTAAGCAGCTGTATTAGTGTGCAGCTGTCAGGCCGGCAGTCAGTGAGGTACTGACAGCTGAAGGATGACACTTTAGACCAAGCACTCAGCTATCTTGTCTGAATGTCTGGATGCCGCCTCAGATGTCTGCGTGCAACAGCACACAATGATAATGTGGACCTGGCTGAGGAAGGTTAGCGATAACAATTGGAATTTTATGGAAAATTATAGCAAAATGCTAACAAGAAGGAAAACCAAAATACTAGGAACACAAAACTCAGCCCAAAAGCATCCCTATTCCTTACATACTGTATATAGAGGCCAATATGGCCCTTTTGCACCCCTACACCCGTGCCGAGCTCTCAGGTGCTCCGCTCAGTGTTTTTTAAGAGTACCTCCAACACATTTTAGGACTCTGGGGGGCCGTGCCTTTTACTCTTCCAATAAGCTAAAGGACGTTGGACTCTGTTAAAAAGCAGCTAAAAGCCCATCTGTTCAGACAGGCATTTAGGTAGCATGTGTTTTAAACTTGTGTCCTATGTCTGTTCTCTTTGTATATTTGATCTGGTGTTTTATTTGTTGTCCTTGTATATTTTTATCTAGTGTTTATCTTTTCTTTATTTACTTGACTATATTAGATTAGATTTTATTATTTTGACTGTGAAGCACTTTGTGACTGGTGTCTGTGAAAGGTGCTACATAAATAAACGTTGCTTGCTGTATTACCTGCATACTTTTGGCATCGTTTTGTTCTACCAGTAGGTGTCTCTCTAGTTTAGAGTCTATACTGATCCCATTACACATGGGAAGGCTGAACGGTTAACACTGATGCTGCTCTCTGTCCAGCTAGATGACTGAGATGCACACACTCTGTCAGGGAACTTCAAACATCTGATGAATGTCCTGAATTCTGCCAATGTGACAAACCTCTCCTCTCTATCAAACAGAGAGAGCAATGATTCAGATTCAGATAACTATTAGTCCCGAAGAGGGCAATTCAGTTTTACAGCCAACCCATCCATTAAGGGTTAAACTTAAAAAGTGCATTAAAAAGTGCATTAGCACGAAATGTATATAATGTAATGATATACAATAATAAATTAAAATAAACGATAGTACTGCAGCAGTCATACATCCCCCTGTATACAGATGCTTCTCTCTCTCCCGTAACATCCACACATTTACACATGACCCAATCATCACACACACCCACACCCACACAACCACACAACCACACACATTTTCACATTCACCTGCCAGTGACGGAACAGAGCAGCGTAGTGCAAGAACCAGTTTTGTTATAGTTATGTGTTTTCATTTAACTTGTATGTTGTTCATTTAACAGTCTTATAGCAGAGGGAATGAATGAGTTGGCATAGCGGTTAGTTTTCCGTATTGGCACATAGTACCGCCGACCTGACTGCATGATAACAGATCAATTACTGAGTACATGATCTGGTTGGCACAATATTCTGTCTGCTTTCTGGACAACTCGTGTTTTCCAGAGAGAACAGAGATCTTTTAACTGGGTACCAGTGATTTTTGAGCATACCTTAACAATGTCGCTCAAGCTCTTTGAGGAGTTTGATACTCCCCCTCTTCCCTTAGTTTTCTAGCTGTGCGCACCCCAGCAGAGATTTGGAAGAGTTAAGGCCATCTCATCTACAATTACTCATGTGAAATTTGCTGCAGGTGCATGTTATTGCTAAGCAGAAAACACTCGATTAGGGCTGCACGATATGAGGAAAACATGCAATATGCGAAACGTTGAACATTGTTGAAAATCACAATAACGATATTTCTTAATTGTAAAATCATCTGGCACATACATGTATAACCATGGGCACACTAGGTCATGATGTCATCCCTACAACCAGGCATTGTTTACAGTTTTTGTATTTTATTCCCATTGCAGAAGTAAATTGTTTTATGACATTTAAAATATGTAATATACATTAGAATTCAGGTAATTGGTCACGTTGTACAAGGCTTTGATGTGTGTTTTTCTCTAATAAGACTCGTGCTCCACTAGGCTGACCTGCTATTGGATAATTTGGAGTTGATTTCTTTGAGTGGAGTTAGTGTAAGTTAAGCTTCAATGGAGCAGGATGTGGAGCAACAATTTTTCTGACCGCAGATTGTAGACTGTACGTTTGGTTATACGAAAGTTAATTTCAGCACAGGGTCAGTTTTTTGATAATCCAGCACTGCATATGGATACTTTTTTGTTTTAACTTTATTTTTGAACAGTTTGGGTCGGAGATTCGGGTGCGTTATGCTAGTAGCGGCTGACGGAGCCTCAAGCCACTAGCTTTAAGAAGTCTAACTTCTTTTTAACTCCACGCTCTCAGATTTCTGTCATTTTCAAACTTAAAGTCTTCAGCCCCAACTAACGCTGACTCACGTGACATCTCTTGAGGCAATGTATCAGATTTTGTACAGCGCCCTCGGGAGCCACAAAAGGCTTTATACAACACATATTTACACATATGCAGTAGTACTCCCCAACACCTGTGTAAAGTCAGTGGGGTTCCTTTTTAATACAGACATCACAGGGCAGGGTCACACACATCTCCACATGTAGCTTACCGAGTTGCAGGCACCGGCCCGTTCCACCTTGCTGAGTCCGGACAGGTCAGTCTTGAAGACGTTCATCTTCTCCACCAAGGTGGTGAGAGCCGTCTCTGTGGCTTCACCCACCTTCTCGTAAACCCCTTTGGCCTACGAGAGAACAGAAATATGTGAAAACACGCTTCTGAACTGTTTTATAGATGCTGGGTGATACAGTTAGCATCTAAGAGTGATGGAGTCATTACATTCAGACCCCTTTATGATGACACATTTAGATGAAATCTGAATCGAAAGCCTCACACCCATACATCGCCTCCATTTTTAAAAGTGAACAAACCTCTTGAAGAATGACTCCGAAGAAAACGTGCTGCGAGCGAATACGTCAATCTTTCACCTCTGCCTCCATAGACTTTGAGTCATACATGCAGAGTGTTTTTAAATGGAGGTGAGATGAACCAGTAATGGCGTTCCACACATCATTTCTTTGTACGTCTCAGCAATAAAAAACGCAGCTCGCCTCCAGCACTTGGCTGCTCTGCCCCCCCCTCCCCATCTCTCCTGGTTAATGCACACTTTGATCTCACACTCAGGTCTTTTATTCTTTTTTTCAAAAATGTACAAAATTGGTGGCAAAACAACCATTTACGAGAACAGAAACAAGTTAGTCTGGGAGGATGCATGGGAGTTGAGAAGTGCCTTATCACTGGCCTCGCTCCTCAGCACGGTTACCATGATACCATGGTGATGAGAAAAGAGGTGAGAAAAGCAATCCAAACCAGAGAAAAAGATCATACGTCGGAGTAAAATTAGCTCTGCTGAAGGAGAGAAGAAGAGAAGGCTTTCTGTAGTGGGTGTGTTCCAATTCTACCTTTTATGGAGTCATTGCAGTGTGTATGTACACACTGTCAATGCATGAGGACATCTGCAAATAAACCTAACCTACACAACGCTGTATGAGTAACAGATGGGTTTGTTTTGCATAGAAATTTGAAATTATATCAGGTATAGAGTAAGAAACAAATTATACCTGTACAATGATCTGTGTGTGTGTGTGTGTGTGTGTGTGTGTGTGTGTGTTTATGAGAATGACCTCATTGTAGTCCAGTGAAGAGTCATTGCACATAGAGCACACAGTGGCCAACTCCAAAAGTCCATCAAAGTCTCCACACTGGACGTGCCTGTCTCCTTTCAGTCTAGAGGGAAAACACACACACACACACACACACACACACACACACACACACACACGTCACTCACACGTCACTCACAACAGCAAAGCGCAAGGGGAAAACACTTCACAGTTCGCTACACTTCAGACACAATAACCTAATCAATATGTATGAGTGGGGAAGACATTCAGTTGTTTAGCATTCCAAAGTTGACTGAAGAAACAGTGGTTGTACAGTCGTAAACAGTGTACTGTATGTGTGTGTGCGTTCCTGACAAGCAGTGCTGATCGCATGACAACCATGGATCCCTTCCCAGTTGAGACTGCAACCGTTTCTAGCGAAGCTCCCACACAATAACCCACACTCTGCTGTTATGAAATCGACAGGTTCATGCAGGGTCAGAATGCTGTACTCACCAAACTGCAAAATAATCAGCATGCATATACAATGAAGTGCCGAATCCTTCTGCTACCTAATGACTAGCCACCTACCTATATTCCTCCACAGACGGACATTTACTAAGATTTAAAAACACAGTCCGATATGGCAGAGATCAAAATGACCACACAATTGGAATCTGACACCTAAATATTGTTAAAAAACCCTTTGCTACTTGTCATTGTTACTATTTTTCTTCAAGTAATAAGCACACATAACAACATCCAAGATTACTAACTATTTCCCAGAAATTGCCATAGCAACACATAAAGCACAGCTAGAAACATTTTTTTGGGAATCATTAGTACTGATGTAACAGAACTTGGACCACAGAGCACATCAGTTTGCTTGTCTACTTCTATATTATATCTTGTTTTGAAAAAAGCAATTCAGAATTTCATTAAAGCCAGAGTGAGGGGCACTGTTTGAGTTCAGCATAAAATGCTTTGGTAAAATTTGAAAAGCATACAGACGTTTCATATAATGAGGTATTAGGGTGGGCAGACTTTTCCCAATAAGAGTAGTACAGTATATGTTTAAACTGTGACACTCACATTTGTCCCTCAGGGGCATATGTAGAACCAGATATAGAGAACTCATGAAGGCTGCAGCTTGAATCTTCCACCTTGTCTGCAACGAACATCTAGGGAGGAGAAAAGGCAAACACAAACAGAGGTTTAGTTTAGCGGTCTGTTTAGCCAATTTGACAAAACTGCAGTGTAGGTGGTCACAATGACTACAGTAAATATTTATTTTAAAAGGAAACTATTCCATTATTTTCTAAAACCCTATTGGACGTTCCAGTTGATTCACCAATAAAGCACGTCACTTGCAAACATTGTTCAGTTTCAGACAAATACATGTTTTCTAGTCTAATTCTTCCATTATGTATGTATATAGTGTATCTGCAGTTTAAATAGTCTAATATTATAGATTGGGCCTTTACATGTGGGAAAATGGGTATATAGTACATCTGGAATATTTACACTACAACTACAAAATCATAACAATGTGAGTTTAATATCTTACTCATTAAGCAACATTAGTGGACATTTTCAATCAAGTGTCAATGAAGTCCACATAAACTGCCACTTAAAGTGACACAAAGAGAGACTATGACTTTTGCACAGCGGTCACTGTGGCCAAAAGTATTAATTATGGAAAAATAGTAAATGCTAAGACAGTTTAACAGTAGCAAAAGTAGAGGACAGCAGCAATATCTATCTAAAGTTTTGTGATGTTAGCTAACATTAGCCACCATAAGCTACTCATAGAGGACCGGCTGCAGCAGGAAAACCCTGACTATTGAATTGAGCAAGGGTGTGTAATTTTGCTTATAAGTTTTCCTTTTTAGAACATAGAATGTGTTTATGTGCATATGTGTCGTGATTAGGATTGGGCATCGAGAACCGGTTCCAACTTGGATTTGTTTCAAAAATTACGATTCCAATGGGACCTTTTTTTGTATTGGAATCGTTTTTGAAAATTTGGTTTAGAATCCAAACATCAGTTCCAAATTTAACCCGCGCAAGTTTTGGTTTCCGTAGCGGCCACCGTACTTCTAGGCCCTAGTTGTGCTGCAGCCATGGAGCACAGTAAGCGGCGCTCTAAAGTGTGGCTTTAGGTTATGTTGAAAAAGCCCTGTAAAACTGTGAACCCCTACTGAATCAAAATAACATTTTCATCTTATCTGTAAAATAAGCATGTGGCCCGTTTCAACTCAAACTTTTCATTTTATGAAAACTGTTGTTGTGGTTGGCAGCTCTGAGGTATGGGCCTTGAGTTGTATCTGCCCATAGAGTTAATATAAAACCGTTGTTGTCCCACTACGCCTCCACGGAATTGTAGTGGTGATGTTAGTACATCTCAAGCAGTCATCACACATAGCCCCATGGTGTCAAAACACACTTCAAATAAACAGCTGGGGCTGCATCCTGTGTAAATACTAAGAAGCAGGAGGCTGCTTACAAAAGAGAAATTATTCTTGCCCTACTTCTCTGGATAAATAAAAGGTTGTGCCCTGTTGGGCGCCCGGATAGCTCAGTTGGTAGAGCGGGCGCTGCATGTCATTCACCCCTCTCTCTCTCCCCTTTCATGTATTCAGATGTCCTATCAAAATAAAGGCTGAAAATGCCCCAAAAATAATTGTAAAAATAAAATTTAAAAAAATAAATAAAAAGGTTGTGAAGCATTATGATAATCAAATAGTGGCTGTAAACGGGAAGTACTCTGCAGGCTGGAAAAAGGGGGTCACTGTAGACGTTAAGATCAAAGTGCAACCAATGACTCAAAGAAAATCCAGAGGGATCCAGAGTCAAGACACCCCCCCCCCGACTGAAGGCTTTCCTGGCAGTGACTGTTTTGTCACATCTTTTCCCGATTCTTAAGCGTTTCTAAACGTGCAGGCAACATTAGCGTTGCACTGCTAACACGTCTTGATGTCAAGCTTCATTGATCACTCCCTCTGCCTTACACGCTCCAGTCAACCGCTGACCACCAAGAGCTCTCCAAGGTTTTGCTTTGTTGGTCTGCATTGTTGGCAAAACTTTTTCCTGAACTTCCCCAAGGAAGGGCGATGCACTGTTATAACTAATATATCGATAAAAACAAGGAGAGTGCTGTGGCTGGTGGTTTAAAAGAATTAGATGATAAACCACAGTCCATCTAAACACCTTATCAGAAGGGCACATATTCATTCACAATAGGCTAAAAGAAAATTAATAATATTTAGTTTGGCACTTTGACACACACACACACACACACACACACACACACACACACACACACACAGGGAAAACATCCCTATGACCTAGCTTAACTCTATTTGAGACTCCATTAAATGTGACTGATTGAAAAATTAATGAAGCAGCTATTTGGTTAAACTTGGTTTCCTCCGTCAGTGGTGTGTGTGCGTGTGTCACTGACTTACCAGCCTCCACCAATTTAAAAAAGGAACACAAAATCGATGGCAGACTTCAGATGAGAGCTAGCTGTCATCCCTCTAGCACGCGAGCCTAAAATGTACGTTTCAGCCTTTTAATGGAGTAATTATTCCTTAACAACTCTCTGCGGCAACAGGGTTACTGCATTTAGCCTAGTGATGGAGTCTAGTCTGGACAACATGAAAGTCAGTTATAAATAACTGTCATACTGAATCATGATTATAGCCTCCGTAAGATTATAGCTTTTATAGAAAATATGCAATTTTGCATTTGTAATTTTGTTGTTAATTCAGTGTTTAAATGTTCTTCTTTTACTGCAGTAAACAGTGGCACTATTGAAGTTGAGGCTTAATACATTTCAAAAGCCAGCAATGGATTTCCATTCTGTAATTACCCCTTTATAAACTGCATTACTTTTCATTGTTAGTGGCGAAGTCCACCACAAGATCCAAACTGCCTAACGATTATCACTAACGAGGGATTCATAGGAAAACAATGCATGAATGTAACCCAGCATTATTGTTTTTCTCATTTAGATCAGCCTCTCTAGACTGAAACCGGTATGGGCATTATTATTATTATTATTAATATTATTATGATGCTTCTTTTTTTTCATCTTCTAGTGTGTTATATAAATAATATCAATCTACACATTTGTGAATATTTTTTCTGTGACTTCACATTCAGAATACAGATGTGTGAACATTTTCTTGCAAATTTCAACTTAATAGTTCAGATTTTTTGTTCTCACATCGTATTCTACAAGCTCTCACATTTTGCACCATATTTACCTTCATAGAGGAGCTGCAGCAACAGGCAGTATGAGAAACATAATGTTTTTTGAACATCAAAGCATGTAAATCTATTCTAGTAGGGTACAAATATGATGCTGAAAAGTATAATAGAAGCTCTTTAAGGCAATTCCTGCATATATACTTTATCTACAGTAATCTTGTGACCCGTGTCAAACCCAAGTTTAAAAAACCTTGAATATTTCCGTTGATATTATGCTTACATAATGCATATCCTCTTAAATATGTGCTTAATCAACTTCTAACCAAACTAACGTTGGGATTGCAGCAGGCTCAATAGGGGACCACATCTCACTTTTTCCCTGCTAGGTTACATTAAAAACAGTCAACTGGTGAAACATGGGGTGGCTTACATTGTGAAGCAGTTAAAACGTAATGCATTTGTCATTGGGGTTAGTGCTGACCACAATTGTTCTCAGCAATGTAACTACATTTACTGTGACCTGCTGTTGTGTGGAAAACTACACAAACGCACGGCATCATGGAAAAAAGCCAATTATTGCCTGACTTCTTTATCAAAGCAATGTGTGTTTGTTTGGCTGCACTGTTAACAGATGCACCAGCTGTTCTTCTGTTGTAATGCTGAGAGTGTACGCTGTGTTGTCTGTGTTGTTGTTGTTTTTTTCTTCAGATGCACGCGATGTAGGCGTGGGTGTATAGGAAAAAATAAATAATAATTTAAACATAGAATTGAATTGAATAGATTGACCCCATTGTCAAGATACTTGATCCAGCTGTTTGGGTCAGTATCGGCCCAATATTCAATATCAGTATCGGATCGTTGCATCCCTGACTGATATGTGGGCCTAAACAGCATATATATATATATCCCATTATTCCCTATATTTTTGTTCATGATGTACTTTCCCTTTAAGAAACTTTTAAATAGCTTCACCTTCTGCTCGATTCTTAATTTCACAAAAGGTCATCAGGCTCTGTACTCTCTCGCTTTTAAACAGATCAACAATGACTGCTCAGGGCTCCAATAACTTTCACTAAAGCACATACAGCACACAAAAAGCAAGGCCTCAGGAATAAAATTAGGTTGTTCTTTCATCTGTGGTCAGTTTTCCCTCACTCTTTGATCCGCTGTGGTCTCCAAGGAAACAAGACACAGTGTGACTCAGTGGTAGTGGCACAAGTTTATATTCTTATACTCACTTCCTCTGAGCTTGTGTGGGGATAAATGGCGAGTAACCCTTTTTTATGTGTGCATGTGTGGTTTCCCCTTCATGTGTGTGAAAAGGAAAAGGGAAGTCAGGATACGAAGGGGAATCCCTGGAAATCCTGCGGATATGGGGATAGCCCCCCCCCCCCAGGCAAGGGAGACACATGGTGCATTGATGGCCACTGGCTGGACACCAGTCTAAGAATAAGCACAGATGGATAAGCCTGGGCAAACACTCATGTGGGCATTTAAACCTGGATTTACAAAAAACGAGAGCAAACACAGCGGTCCGAGCATAGAACGAACATGAAGAGGGACAAGTTAAGCAACCACAAAAATGACTATCTCTAGGAAACATAATGATGAAAGAAACTGCAAAGCGGAAGTTTGATTTGTCTTTGTGGGAGTATGGGTATGTATGTGCCCCCTTATCTCCCACCAGAGAGCAACAGGCCAGGGAGTACAGGTGGAAGCAGAAGGTCAATATTTACCAGCGTCAGCCTGCCTTGCTCTTTTTCTGCCTGAGAGGGTTTTGGAGTTGTGGTGAGATCATTCGTCCGTGTCCCTCCTGCTAGAGGGAACTCCCTGTTGCTACGCATTAATCACACAGATACTCCACGTCATCTCGGGGAGCAAGGGGAGGGAGGGGCGTTTATACCACAAGAGTGCCTGCTGTACAGGAAATGTCAACTCCATTTTGAAACAGCAAGAAAATAAAATGGATACACAGAGACAAAAAAGATCATATAGAAGTCAAAATACTTTTTTCTCCTTGCTTTTTCTGACTGGAGTAAGTCAGGTCCAAACACAGTCCACTACATGCAGTCTGCAGGAGAATCATCTCCTGCATTAAAGGTCCCATATTAGCCACATGTTTGCTCATACTTGTATTTGGGGTTTCTACTAAAACATGTTTACATGTTTTAATGTTCAAAAAACCCATTATTGTTCTCATACTGTCTGTCTAAATATACCTGTATTCACCCTGTGTCTGAAACGCCTCGTTTTAGCGCCTGTCTCTTTAAGCCCGAAAGCCTAAATAAAGTCCAGTCTGCTCCGATTGGTCAGCTTTTCTGGGTGACACTAGTTTTGTATGACATGGCTTTAATGCTGCCCTACTGGCCAGTACCTCTGAAGTCATTAGCTGAAGTGAGATGTGAGATGGGTGATGTAAGGACAAGGGGTGTAAACTGAGATTAGGTGTGTGTCTGTGTGTAGAGCTAGAGCCCTGAACAGGAGCCCTGAACAGGAGCCAAGACAAACCGAAGCGCTGGCATTTACGTTTATAGGTGGAGGTAGATGTAGTTTTCATGGAAATTCATGTTTATACATTATTATAGCTTTACTCTCCCGCCCTCTGTCTCTCTGTCTTCGCACACACACACACACACACACACACACACACACACACACGAAAGGGTGAGGCTATGTGCAAGAGAACAGCTTGTGAATAGTTGTGGATAAGACCTTTCAGTGTTTGTCGTCTAATGTAATTATATATACACTATTTACACACTGAAACCTACAGGCACTTCAGGATATGGTTCCCTGTATTGTGTTTATTCAGGCGATGTGACATTTTAGAAAACCTTTACTGTGAATGTGTACGCTGATCAGGTGATATACTGTAGCTGCTGGGTCATGCTAGCCTGTGCTACTCCACCAGCACTTCTTAAATTTCAAAGCTGCCAAATGGAAGTAAACACTATAACACCACAAGGATTTTCCATCCATCAAAAAAAAATAAAAAAAACACACAGGGGGGGACCGGATGAGAGAATGGGATCAATAATGAACACCAAACCATTGTAGAATTCACCTTGATAGCACTTTTTCAAATGAAAATTCCCAAAAGCTTTTCATTAAGTGTCAATCAAAAGAGGGATTCAGTTTCTGCTCTGAACCAATTCAGCTGTGTTAAAGGAATGCAGTTGGAGCTGCAGTGATGAATCAACCAATGGAATAGTTGTTAACTATTAAAATATTCAGCAACTTTTATAATCGATTCATGGGCTTCAGTCTATTTTCATGAAAAAAAATCTCTGATTCCAGCTTCCAAGTAGTGAATATTTTCTTGACTCCTCTACGAGAGTAAACTGAATATCTTTGCGTTGGGCTTTGGAAAACAATGACCAACATTTTTCACCATTTCCTGACATTTTATCAACCAAACAACTTATTATTAAATTGAGAAAACGAAAAAACAGATTATTGACAATGAAAATAATCGTTATTTGCAGTCCTATATGCAATGATATGTTGGTCTCTAGGAAAAAATAGAAGACTAGCAGTCAAAAAACAAAAGCAGTGCCACTTACTCTGCAGACGGACATCTGGTTGGTGGTGAGGGTGCCCGTCTTGTCGGAGCAGATTACCGAGGTACAGCCCAGGGTTTCTACGGAGGGCAGGCTGCGAATGATGGCGTTCTTCTTGGCCATGCGACGTGTGCCGAGGGCTAGGCAGGTGGTGACGACAGCAGGCAGGCCCTCGGGGATGGCAGCCACGGCCAGGGCCACGGCGATCTTAAAGTAATAGATAGCCCCTCTGACCCAAGAGCCCCCATGGACGGGGTCTCCGAAGTGGCCAATGTTGATGACCCACACAGCCACACAGATCAGGGAGATGACCTTAGAGAGCTGTTGCCCGAACTCGTCCAGCTTCTGCTGCAGCGGCGTCTTCTCTTGTTCCGTAGCCGCCATCTGATTACGGATCTTACCGATCTCTGTGGCAACGCCGGTAGCAACGACAACACCTATGGCGCGGCCTGCTGCGATGTTTGTGCCCTGAGGGAAAAAAAGAGAGAGAAATGAGTAGGGGAAGGGAAGCAGAAATAATCTGTCAAAATAATTTTGCCAAACATAAGAGAAGAGAGTTTCCATCAACTGGCAATGGATCAAACATACAGACATTAAGCTGTCTTTAGATCACTACAGAAGTGATATAACCTTTCTGAGAATTGCAGCAACTACGTTCAACTATGTGACTAAAAAAGTTGCATAGTTTTGCCCATAATGACATCAATCTCTGATATGAAGGCAGAAGATAAACACGACTCAGTGAGCTGCAGGGGGATGTGCTTACAGAAAACAGCATATTCTTTTTGTCTTGGTTGACAGCTCTGGGGTCAGGAACAGGGTCAGTGTGTTTGATGATGGACACAGACTCCCCTAAAGAAAAGATTGTACGAGACAATTGTCCAGGGTTAGATTTGTAACTGCAAGAGGTGATTATTAGAACAACAATGTGATGGAGCCAAACAAAGTTACACACAGCCTAAAGGGGTAGAAAGTAGAGATGGTCTGATACCATTTTTTGCTTCCCGATACCGATTCCGATACCTGAACTTGCGTATCGGCCGATACCGAGTACCGATCCGATACCAGTGTATCATATATTTTATTATGTTTTAACAACTGTATACTACTATCCCTGTATGGATGTGATATGATTTCTATCTTTGTTGTCGGTCTGGCTCAGGTTAAACTCTTTGTGAAACATGAACGCCACAGAACTTTCTTTTATTCTGCAGTTTGACAGTCAGTGATAACGGAAAAAGAACATAAATAAACTACTTTAATGTAGATTTTCTTTAGGGCTTTATTACGTGGTATCGGATCGGTGCATAAACTCCAGTACTTTCCGATACCGATACCAGTATCGATATCGGCTCCGATACTGCCTCAAACGCTGGTGAAGATCTCTAGTATAAAGTACTATATCAGACACTAAAATAATATTTGGTCTTCTACGTCCATGCAGTAAAGGTGCAAGGGAGCAGACTCTATCTGAATTATGTGAAAGCCTTGAAGAAGGAGTGTTTGGTGTCTGATGAGAGATGGGAAATACCTGTGAGGATGGACTGGTCCACCCGCAGGGTGGTGGACTTTATAGAGGTCACTCTGATGTCAGCAGGCACCTTGTCACCAACTAAGAAAAAATAAATAAAACCCGCAAAACAATCAACAAGCTTGGATTATCAAAACATATTAAAATATTAAAATCAGACTAGTCTGTTCAAGTTCAACAAGAGCCTGGAAACACTATTGGAATATCAAAACTAAGTCTACAGCCATGCTAGCAGCTCTCTGAGACTGTGCTTAGACACAGTGGTGCTTTGAGCTGAATGCTAAAATCAGCACTGTATGCTAACATGTCCACATGACAATGCTGATGTTCAGCAGGCATTATGTGTCTCAATGTTCCTTCTTCCGTACTTACACTTGCTATTCTGAGTGCATAAGTGCGTTCACAATGGCAATGTGCAGTGCACAAAAGTAAAGTTTTTGACTGTTGTGAGTACCCGAATGGTGTACTCACAACGGTCAAAAAGTTGAGTGTGGAAAGCTGGACGCTTCTCACCCTCATCGGTCATCACCATGACATAGGGTACACAGTGTACTTTGTACCACATGGAAGTTTACTAACATAAGTAGGGCTGGGCGATATGGATAAAATCAAATGTGATCATTTTGACCAAATACCTCGGTATTGATATTGCAATGATATTGTAGGGTTGACTATTGGTGCTTTCACAAAATATTTACACAATTGCATTTTTTAGAAATAATGAATCATCAGAAACGTGGATATAATGACTAAGTGGGTAAAGGCAAATAATAGAACAGCTAGAACAGTCTGGTAAGGACATCACTTGACCGTAATTATGATATAATATCCAAAATCTAAGACAATATCTAGTCTCATATGACAATACGGACATAATATCGATATATTGCCCAGCCATAAACTGAGGTATCCCAATTGAGACACAAGCTTGGTTTAGCCGGTTAGCATAATAACAGTTGCTAATTAGCACTAAGCACAAAGTACTACCAAGTATTTGGTATTGTCATTAGTTTTGCAGAAGTCAGGAAATCGTACATTATCTGGGAACCGTGAATGTCTGTACAAACGTTTGTGCCAATCGATCCAGTAGATGTCAAGCTATTTCACTGAAAGAGTGAATAACTTGACCTGCTGGTGGCACAAAAGAAAAAGATCATTTAGTCATTACAATTGATCCTATAGAGACTTTGAAGATCTGTAACACATTTTGCAGCCAGCAACCCATCCAATAGTTCTCAAGATATTTCACTCTGAACCACAAATATCAACCTGCTTGCGGGGATCATAAAAGTAAGTAGACTTTATTATCTGTGTACCAGGATTTTCTGTACAGAATTTCATGGGATTCACATACCTTAACCTAGCCGCAATGGGCCAACTCACTTCTTGAATTTGTTTCTATGGTGGTCCGTGGCCCGAATGCATGGCGCCAGCATTAAAACTATCCGGCCATGGGATGAAACATACACTTTAATAAAAGAAAGGGTGCAGCGTGATCGACTCTAGTCTTTTGGTTCATTTGTTTTTGGGGGGACAGATCCGGCCTGGGGTGTTTGTCGCCATTGTGGGGGCGGGGTATACACTGGTTGGTTTTAGTTTTGGAATGTTTTACTTTGTATGTGTGTTTAAAAAAAAAAGAAAAAAGGGGCAAAGTATATGATGTGTAATCCTGTTAATCGTGTGCCTTTCTAAAAAAAAAATATTGATTTAAAAATAATTTCATCCAATTTCATGGAATTCCATGCAATAGGTGTTGAGATATTTCAGTCTGAACCAAGTGGTGGACTGACCAACAGAATGACATTGTAATCTTTAGAGCCACACTGCTAGCATGGCTAAAAATGACCAGAAGACCATCCTACAGGTAGCTAACAGTAGTATAAAGAGGACAAGATGTCAAGACAAGAGGATAGGAGGTTTGCCGTCAGAACTATTGGCCTCAGGAAAGTCCCCCTGGGCTTGCAAATGTAGCTGCAGGCGAACACTCAGTTACACCCTATAAATGTCCTAATCAAACAATAAATCCTTGAGCAAAGAAACATTGGCAGGCTCAGTCCAAGCTCAAGCTGCCGCCGCAGGTAAACAACAGCTCCATTCAACCTTTATGGAGTCACGCTGCCGTATTAAAATGATTGACCCCTTTGTTCTCTCTTCAGTCTCTGCAACTCTTACCTGTTCCTCAGATTAACCACTTCCTTACATATGTCACACTACAGATGAAGCCTGCATTAAATCTACAACATGCATTTCATCTTCTCCAGTAAAATCTTACCGTCTTCTTATTAAGCCTGCATATTAAACTCATATTTCATAGCCAGCTCATTAGAAGTATCTAATGCCCCAAAACTAATTGGTTATTGCATCCTCTTTGTCAGAGCCCGAATATAAACGGTTAATGGAAATATTTTCATAATAGCCGGACAGAGCTAGCTTGTGAGAAATGGATGGTTTGATTCATTGACAATGATCTCAGAGCAGAGGAGTAGGGAACTGCTCCAAACACCCCAGACAGATGTAATATTCTTCACTTTCCTTCCAGCATGACAAACAAGGAAAAGACCTGATCTTTACTTTGTGTAATACGTGTCTCGTTAATGCAAAGAAGCCATCGGGGCTTCTCAGCAGCAAATCTAAAGTACCATGAATTTTCAGCATGAATATGGTTGGACATCTTGTTGAATTTCTGCTTTTCTTTGCTCACGTACTTCTTTTGTACAAGCACACTTAACAGAGAAAACTTTTTGTGTTTATTATTTTTCATCTTTCTCCGTTTCTCTCAGAGCTTCGTCATCTCCTTTTGACATTTGCTTAATGTTCTGAGACCGCGAGAAGAATCTTTTTACAGTCTTTAACCTGACGGGGCAGAGATGGAGAGAGAGACAGAGAGACGAAAGAGGCCGCACTGTGTGGCTGAATAGCCTGTACTTCCATTTTCATATTTCTGTACCTTTCTCAGTCCGCACTCATGGGTTGTCAGAGAAAGGGGGTGGGAGAGGTGCAGGGGGATGAGAAGTGTGTGTTGTGTTTGTGTGGGAGATGGTTGGGGGCTACAGGTTCGCTGTAACAGGACAGGCTGAGGGCTTTTGAAACGCCTACCTACAGACTCCTGCTTTCCTATCCACTTTCTGCCACGGCCTCCCACAGACACTCTCCATCTGCTAGAAGAGAAATTAATTCTAATACAGCCACGGTGACTTTAGATAAACACTCTTTTGAATATCGGAAAGATGTCAGATTTGTCTGACTATAATTTGTAGTGTTTTGAATATCAAAAAGGAAGACATTTAAAAAAAATAATAATAATAAATTAGCATCTACCTCAGAATTTTATGAATAAACTGGAACGTAGCACATGCACATTTGATGAAAACAAACAAGGAGGCCAGCCGGAGTTCTCCTTCCATTTGATAAAACTGGACTCCAAACAAAATCTCTTGCATAATATGCTGGCAAAGAGCTCTTCATTCCTGTGCAGTCGAACCATGACTTGTTAGTGGGAATGGCTCTGTGCAGGTTTCCATCTCTTCAGGTCCTGTGTAAACCCTGTAGGAGTTCCTGACAACCTGACCGCTGCAGTCACTCCATTTAAAAAACCCTGGAAAGTTCCAGTGGATGTGCAAATCAGAACCGTTTCGTAGCCTTGGCTGGCATCGCCGGTACCTACAAGAAGGCAGGCGGGCAGTGGCGGTGGAAACTTGAGTAAATATATTTATGTTCTTTTCTCTCCTCAAAAGGCACACAGCAGTGTCCTTTTCCGATACCTCCATGCAGTTTATTTTACCCCCTGGCATCCAGTTCCCATGGAATAACCACAGGCTAATCTGTAGTACAGGAAAGCCTGGGAAATCAATGGAGGAAAGGAAAATATTCATTTGTTTTCTTTGTTGTTTCAGTCAGTGTGCATGAAGATGTGACACACATTTTCTAAGTGAGAAGAGTGTGTGGTGCGGTTCCTACCTCAGCTGTTTACCCCTGTTTAAAACTCTTAGCAACAAGATTATTGCAGATAGAACGAAGCGCTTAACATATGACATGATATATATGTGTGTGTGTTGGACAAAAATGCAGCAGTGGGCATAACACCACTATCACACCTCTTCTTAAAGTAAACTTTGACAGTAAATGTACTGTACTTAAAACAAGCTGGAGTAGCTTCGACTGCTGCCTCGTCTTCAACAGAGAGTTTCACACTTCAGGTTCAGGCCATCTCTACTGGCTGCAAAAGCAAATATCCTCACCAGGACATTTAAAAGAGTGTGCACAATACCAACAACAGAGACACATTTAACTGTTAGAAATGCCTTTTCGCCATCATCATAAACCTTATATAAATGTAATAATAACTAGGGATGTAACAATGCATTGGGGAAAAAAACGATGTAAATGTGTAATGAATACAACCGGTTTAGATTTCACTTGTTTAACTTTATTTATTTGATGACATTTTTTTTCTATTTATTTAGTTATTTTGATGTGACATTTGTTTGGAAAATCCAATTATTAATTATTATTATTCGTTATTTAAGACACAATACAATTCCAGTTGCACTTTTGATAAGAGGAAACATCAGTTTTGCAGTGTATATAAATAAAAGGAATATATTAGTCTGCAGCTTATTCTGTTAAAGAAATCCTGAGAAAATAGTATCGTCAACTTAAAATTGTGAATCAAAAATCGTGAGTGTATCGTTACATCCCTAATGTCTCCTATACAATACACTATATGTCAGAGTAATTAGGTAGCTCTTCTAAATTTATTTTATTATTTTACCATTTTATTTGCCAGGGACAATGCTCATTTATCAACAGCAAAATAACTATCCTTGAAATCTAATTCCCATCCATTGACCATGGTTCTTTTCAAGGCACCCTTAAAAAGGATAAAACAACACTGAACATAAAAAGTAGTCAATGTTGAGTACCCTCCCCTTTCCCCACAATGGGACAACCACCATGGATCCACTAGCAGCTGCTGACAGCCAGCAATAACATAACAATATCCCTTATTCAAACAGCAGATGGTTCACCTGAAGTCATATCTGTTCACAGGTGTTGGTAAAACCTCAACCCCCTGTAAACTTCAGCGTCACCGAGATGAGTCGAAATGGGGCACGGAGAGTTGTCATGGTGACACTGTTGGTGTTGACAGGGACTGTAGTGGTGGTAGGTGGGACTTGAGTAGTCATTTTGGGTGCTTGCTACCTGTGTGGGCTTGTCTGCGTCTGGCTGTGTGCGCACGCATGTGTGATGGAGGACACTGGCTGTAACAAGCCCAAATTCCAAAGAAGTGCCACCCCCACACACACACACACACACACACAAACACACAAACACACAAACACAGATGTAATGTAAATTAGACTCTCTGTAAAAGGCAGGGAAATTTAGTAAATGTGAAGGGGGCTTGTGTGAGAAGCCCCTCAGTGGTAATTACTTGGATGGATGATTTCATTTTCAAACCTTGTGCTGAAATCAAATAGCGCCAAGGCTTCACTGTAACCAACGCAGCATGTATAATCTGTCTCCTTGCCTCTCCGTGCTGTGATTATGAATGAACGCTGTGATCTCTCACATCCTGAGCTCTCCCTCCTTTCCCACACATCACTCCGAGCAGTCAGAGACCAATCACTAGCCATGCAAGGCCGTGGATTACACTCTCAAAAAGCGGTCATGTTGATGGTGAAGTGATCTCCTTGGCACTGCGTGTGTGTGTGTGTGTGTGTGTGTGTGTGTGTGTGTGTGTGTGTGTGCGTGCGCGCGTGTGTGTTTGCACATTAACTCTGGCATACATAGACGTTCTGGAACCAGATTGACAACAAGACTATTTTTAGACGAGGCTGCCCACACATGGGCGAGTTTACAGCAGGGGAATGGTGTGTATGTGCATGTAACATGGGGGGAGTGTGAGTGAGGAGCTGACAAACATCCAGCAGCGTCCAGGTGGTGAGACTGAGAGCATGGAAAGCAAAGGGAAAAGGGGGAACGCTGTGGAAAATTAAACTGGGCCTTAAATCCAAGGGGTGACCACAGCCACTCACACACACACACACACACACACACACACACACACACACACACACAAACAAAACCGAATAGCAGCCCTGGCACCTGCACATCCAGAGGAAAAGACTTATGTAATCTAGTTTGAGATATTCCAAAAGTGTTTCCAGACTCATGAATGGGTGGCAAAGGCTGTGTGTGCATGTTGGTGGCAGCAGTGAGAGTCCACCGGAGGTAGACAAAGCGTAAATTAGTCTCAGTGAGTGACAGTAAGAGTTTGGCTGGGTGCAGCCACAGCTTACCTGCTACCTCCACTATGTCTCCTGGGACGATGTCTCTGGCTTTGATCCTTTGGACAGCCTTACGGTTCATGCGGTACACCTTCCCCATCTCTGGCTCATACTCTTTCAGAGCCTCAATGGCACTCTCAGCTTTGCGCTCCTGTGCAGAGAGATGTGGAAAAGAGAAAGTCACAAAGTTGACTTTTGCACTTAATATTGTTCAAGCTCTCGCATCAGAGTTATGGTATTGTGAAAAACATGCAAGGCAAAGGGTGGTTTTAGAAGATTAAATCCTTTTAGAATTTTTTAAACACTAATGTGTGTAGAAATGTATCCGGTTGCACTGTGCCCTAAAAGCCTAAACTGAGATCTAAACTCAGAACGATGCAACGTGTCTTCTTTCCCAAAGTGTCGATAGACACCCTGTCTCTAAAATTGCTGCTTCCTCTTCAACACAAATGAACCAGTAGGGCACTTTGCATCAGCGCCCTGGTTTGTTTTATGTTTTGACTTGACGCACGGACTCGACTGCTCCGGTGTCGACAGCCTCATCCCATTACAGATGTTAGCACATGATGTCAGTTTGAATAGAGCGCGCGGATAAAGAGATGCCAAAGGTGAATCCATGCATCCTGCAACAGCTGCTGTACAGGATAGAAATGTTTTGACTTTACTGTCTTGTTAGCCATTGTTAGCCTTTGTAACCATGTGAACACCCTGTAGAGAGAAACATTACTCATGTGTGCATATACACTTTACACAGAGACACAGGATGAAGAGTGTATCTCACCTGCCAGACCCCGATAACAGCGTTGGCGATGAGGATGAGAAGAATAACAAAAGGCTCAACAAAGGCGGTGGTTGTGTCCTCTCCTTCCTCAAACAAAGCCAACACCTAGAGGCACATACAGTACACGTGAAAACATTAGCAGACATTTTATATTGCAACTCAAGTCCCAAGGCTTGCTTGCACTGAAACATATTTGGGAGAAAAAATGCTTAAATGTTGTGGCAGGAAAACCAAACTAGAAATGTTTTTTTGGACAGAGGAGATCCAGCTCTGTTCCACTGAGTCTATGTTACCTTTAGCAGAGGTTCCCAAATGATGCACCCCACAGCGCGATCCTCGACACCACCCATCATGTTCCAAATGTGTGAATTGATTTTAAACTGGATGTTTAATGTCAATTTTCAATTTCAATTAAAGTGGCTTTGTTGGCATGTACAATACGATGTATGTTAATACAAACTAAACAATTATACAAAATGGCAGGGTAAACAACAGGGCTATAGGCCATGTCTTTCTTTAGGCTCATCATTGCAACAGCTTGTGTTCAGGTGTTTAAGCTGACTCAATATGTAGATTTTCTTTTTTAAATCAAATCTTAATTTATTATTATTTTTTTTAAATACGTTTAGCTGCGCTACGATCTTCCTGCGTACCCCTTGCACCTGCATAAGTACGGAATTCCCTGGTTATTAATCAGATCAGGTGATAAAGTGTGGCTGAAATCAGGAGATAATTACTCATGGCCTGCTCCATTCACAATCCTGGCACTCGAAAGAGAAAGGCTGGGAAATGGCCAGAAGGTCCAGGCTCATCCCTATGCATTTAATACCATTGGAGGCTGCAAACATTTCAGACCAGATGACTGCAAGAGCAAGATGCTGCTGCAGAGCACAGTCACAACACAAGAAAAGCTAATATTTCTCACATCCAGCAGGAAATACACAAACAGTTGCTGTGGGCATTTAAAAGAAATACAATTGAATGTTGTGGTTTTAATTAGTCTCATAGACATTTCTCTATACACTCAGTAGACTGTGTAAATTCAATACTTTTTGCAAGTTCACTCATAGTAATAAAAATGCTCAAACTGAATTAAAACAAATAAAGGGTATGATTTAAAAATATCATTCAGAATAAATTCTCCAATAAAAAAGGTAGGTAGCAGAGCAGCAAGGCAATGGCTAAAATGACAAAGGGCAATAAAAATAAATTAAATCCTGCAGGAAACTAGCTCTTTGGGGAAATAAAATCAGTGGATGAACTGAGATTATTTTAAACACTGTCATTCTGATGAAGCCCAGTTTTGCAGGAGCCTATTTTGTTGCACAGTTTGAGATCCAGTACACCAAAGCTCTTGGATGGTAGGAAAATCACACACAAATGCACATTTACATAATGATTTTGTGAGCTCTACTTCTTTCTGTATCTTTTCGGGTGACTGTGTACCAGAACATAAAGGCTTGAGTGGTTGGAGGACAAGACAGTCAACAACTAAAATAGTGAAACTGAAATTAGCTTTAAACAGGAAACTAAAATGTTCATTAATTTTAACTGCATTCCTGCATGGCAAAGACAAGAATTTGGAAGGTTTCACAGAAATTGTATTCATTTTGAGTCAAATATCCCTGGTTTAAAATAATCAGATAAAAGATCTTCGACCTTACCATGTATTTCACATCTCTGTCTCGAACTGATTAGATTCAGTGTACTACGGCTGCAACTAACAATTATTTTCTTTGTCGATTATTTTCTCGATTAGTTGCTTGGTATATAAAATGTCAGAAAATGGTTTAAAGGTCCTATGACATGCTGCTTTTTGGATGTTTTTATATAGGCCTTAGTGGTCCCCTAATACTGTATCTGAAGTCTCTTTCCCGAAATTCAGCCTTGGTGCAGAATTACAGCCACTAGAGCCAGTCCCACAATGAGCTTTCCTTAGGATGTGCCATTTCTGTGTCTGTAGCTTTAAATGCTATTGAGGAGCAGAGGGGGCCATGCTTTGGTTGTTTGCAAGCAAGGGGGTAAGCCTCTCCCAGGAACGCGTAGCTCCTACGGCGCCATTTTGATGCTACCAAGCCATCACCTCCCGTTAGCATCCCATTGACTGCCATTTATTTTGGCGCCACTTTGACAGCGAATAACTTTACATCTGAAGCATTTAAAGACTCTATTTGTCCATTGTTTATTTCTAAAGAAACACGACAATGTATAAAAGGCTCCATTACCTTGTATCTCACGTTATGGCTCCGTAGCAGACGTTTTTGTAAAAATAGGCTAACGATTGTATCATAACCACGGGACTTACTGTCGCATACTAGAGGAATTACCGTATAGTACAGGAGACGCAGGCAGTTTGGATTTACATTCGCTGTTTAAGTTTAATTACTAATGTTAACTAGCATTTTAGTTAGCAATAATTAGCCTGTGTCCATGTTATCTCCTTACATATACCTACGCTCTCCGTCTCTGCAAGATTGGGAATGATTGATATTTCTCTTGGCACAGCTACCAGAAGACTTAGAACTTTCAGACGTCACATTTACGTCGTCTCTCTCAGTTGGAGGCTGCGCAGTAACGCTCAGCGCTCACCGGAAAAGTGCTTCTAATATCCTTCACTGGTCTCCGTCCAGAGCAACGGAATCTGTTGGCCATTTTATATATGTCTATTTCTCATGGGCGGGCCATATTCTCTGGGCGGGCAAAGCAGAGAAAGGGGAGGTTATCTTTCCCCTTATGACGTCATAAGGGGAAGATTCCAGATTGGCCCATCGGAGCTTACTTTTTCTCAAAGGCAGAGCAGGATACCCAGGGCTCGGTTTACACCTATCACCATTTCTAGCCACTGGGGGACCATAGGCAGGCTGGGGGAACTCACATTAATGTTAAAAAACCTCAGAAAGTGACATTTTCATGCCATGGGACCTTTAAAAAAAATGGAATCAAAGAATTTTTCCTTCTTTTTTTTTTTTAAATGACTCAAACCGACTAATCGATTATCAAAATAGTTGGTGATTAATTCAATAGTTGACAACTAATCGATTAATCCATTCATTTTTGCGGCTCTACTGTGTACTGCGTCGTCTAGAATCTTCTCATTTAAGTTGATATGAAATGTTGCCTATTTACACATCCAGCAGACATAGACCAACATTTGCATTCATTTGGAGTCATGTTTCTGGCCGTGTGATGAAGGCAAGTACAAATCTCCTTTTGTAGTTCTGTTATCTTAAATATCTGGTTCTTTAGCTGCTAAATGCTCCACCATGTCAACTAGCTACTCTCTAACTTTACCGGTCTGTTATTGTGGGGCAGCTTTAAGAGATTTTTCTGATGAAAACAGCTGCTTTCTGCGATTAAAAAGAGCAGTGAGAGCGTCATTTGATTCCTTGTTAATGTAATAATTTAATAATATATACTACAGCTGCCTTAAAGTCATGCCTCAGAGCAAGGTGTCAAGTCAAACTATCATACATAGTAAGCGTACAATAAAACTTTAAATTAATGTTAATGGGCTGGCTCCAATAACATCTCCACAGAGACGGCAAATATACTATGCAATCACTCTTACTGTATGTTACTAATCTTTACCAATGTCTCTATAGCCAGATATAGTGTGAGAGCAGCTGAATACTAATGGGTTTTTGCAAAGGTGTCAGACATGGCAGATACTCTATATTAGCTGTTTTAATAGGCAACAAAGTACATCTTTAGGAGATCATAACAGAAAAACCTCACTGCAACACAGAAATGACTTCACGCCTAATGTTTGGTTTTTGTTATTTTGTCAATGGCGAGTATAGAAACTAAAATGAGTCCACAACTAAAGCAGCCGAGAGAGAGAGAGAGATGAAGTGGGTCTACTTTTCCATGATCTGATGGTGCTTATCAAATGATAAAAGAGTATATTCTCCCCAGTGTATTGAGCAGCAGAGTGTACGTCAGCGCCGGCCTGAGCCCGGTCGATAGCTCATCATTCCCCATCATTTGGGACGGTAAATCTCCCCTCTGACTGAGCTGAGATTTGAGGGCAACAATGGCAGTCCTCTCAGCAAAAGATACTTCACACACAATCAGAGAGGGCATTGAATACCTAACTGCTACTTTCACGCTGAATAGGAGTTCAAATGAAGATAGAGGTAGGATTACTCTTGGGTCTTAGAACTCGTTGAGAGAATCTGGTGGGAATTTAACTGCTCGCAACAATCTGAAACAAAATTAATTAAATAGATTTAACGTTGGGTTTTGAAAATTAAAGCTTCATTACCAAAATAAATCTCTCCTTACAGCTTTAAACTCTGCTCTCTTCATACCACACATGCATAACTGCACGCTGAGACACATGCCGACAGATGGCCCATTATAGCTAAACGTTTTCCAGAGTTTTGGAATATCGCACAGTGCTCAGCAAAATAGAAAAACTAAATGTATTCATATCAAATTAGTTAGAAAAAAACACTCTTAAGGTCAGAGGCTTGAAATCCAATTGTTACTTGACCCCCAACACTAACTTAACTTCATGGAGTGACATAGAAAACCAAATAAAAAAAAGACTCAAAGGGAGGAAGTGCACGGATCATGTGGCTTTCTGTGTGGCTCTGCTCTATTAAACCCAGACCAGGGATATGGCTAAACAGCTGGTACCCTCAACAAAATGTAAATAGATCAATTATGAGAGGACATTTTGAAATGGCTTGATAAATTGAGGCATAGTTACTGATATAGCTCACTGAATTGTTCGTAAATTCCCCATTGCTGTAAATTTGTTGTCATATATACAGACTATACTTGACAATGTAGCCTAACCTGACCTGTTTTGTCTGCTAATAAGCTTCACTTGTGTGTCATGCAAAGGAGGCATGAGAATCTAATCAACTCAATTTGAATATATTCAAAATAACAGCAAAATGAGCCCTAGGCTAAGGTTGAACTATAACTCTAGTTCACTCTACTTCAGCCACTCCCTGATCACAGTGGTTACATGACAGTGAGCAAATAAAAAAAGTTGAAAAGTTAAAGAGGACTATAGGAATATCAAGAGACAAGCATTGGAAATGTGTGTGACTAAGAAAACCTGTTCAGGAGTGTAATATATTTGTGATTTTGTCAGATCTGGTTACAAAGAACCTCATTTTAGTTACTTAGCTGAAAGCACTCCAGGCAACGATGACATTGTAAAGCATTGGGGTCTCTGCGGCAATGGAACAGGGGCCCTGTTCCACTATAAACAACCTTTTTAAAGAAAGAAAGGCCTGATTTACATGAGGAAAAATGAGCCCACACTAAAGTCCTGCAGTTACAGCCCACGCCTGCTCTCTGAGACTCTCGCTAACACGACAACAGTAAGAGAAGATATATTGTGTCATGCACATTTTTAGAGCAACTTTCCTACTTTCAGAAATAGCAATAGCAATTCCATCCCGTCCCGAGACACCGGGGACGTGCTGTAATAGATGGAAAAACTGTTATTATGCAGTCAGGATTCCCCCACTCCATCCCTCTCCGACTTTCACCACTCTCGGACTGCAAGCAGGGTCATAGTTTGACACGCTGCAGCAGAGAGCCTTTTGATAGATAGTTTTCTTTCCAGTTCAGCAGGAGTGCTCGGTCTGTTTCCCTCACTGAAACCATGGAAAAGCCTGTCATACACCGGTTTCCACATGAAAATGGAACACAAACTATGTTGAGGAGTGTTCTAACAGAGGAATAAAGCTACCCAAAGCTAATAGAGCTAGTCTATTAGGTAGCCAATTTGGTTCTCAAATCCAGTAGGGAGACACTAGAGAATCAAGATCAAGAACAAATAAGATAAAGGCCACCGGCATTTTAATTAGCTGGGTCGTACTTACAAAGGAGACACAGGCAGCTAGCAGCAGGATCCTGACCATGATTTCTTCAAACTGCTCCAACACCAGTTCCCACAGGGACTTGCCTGAAATATACATAGACAAATACATATCACACACTTTTTTGCATCACACTCACACACACAATTAAATGTTTGAGGTTTCTACTGTAAGGACTCAACGTGTACCCTTATACTAAAGGGTGGAAAAGATCTGTAAAATGTATTGACATTAGATTCTTAGTACTGACAAGAAGATAATCCCTGTATTTACAGAGAAGTTGTGTGTGTGTGTGTGTGTGTGTGTGTGTGTGTGTGTGTGTGTGTGTGTGTGTGTGTGTGTGTGTGTCCATTGGTGGAAAGCTGCATTAGCGTACACTCCCAAAGTTAAGCAGTCGGTCGACAGAAAACAAAAGATCCTGGCTCAAGACACTTTATCAGGTAGTAAAGGGAGGAGGATCACAGTGCACTGGAAAAATCAATATTTACCTTCTTCAGCTGGGAGCTCTGTGGATGTCAAACCAAGCCGGTTGTAAAGGAATCAAATTGGCCGGGCCGGAGAAAGGGGTGGGGGAGGAAGAGAAAGACAAAGAGCAGTTAATACATTTGATTAACTCAGCCTGACTTTGAGATGCATGCACACATTCAGATCGCCCTGCAGAACCATTCTGCTTGGTTATGATGAGAAAATGCTCGATGCAGCACTATTGGATTATAATCTGCTTGTATTATTATCACTGACTTGAAATACCAATCCAAGCCTAGGATATACTATTGAGACAAACGATTTCTTATGGATTCTCAACTCAGGATGTTTGAAATGTCATCTTCAGTAGCTGTAGTGTAGCATCAGGCCTACAGTATCAACTCAGCTGCATCATGACTCTCAGGACACATTTTCAACACAGATACTATAATAACAAACAGCTTCATAAAGCCTTAAGGGCAGTTTGTGATTAGACTAAATGAAATTGACTTATAAGGCCTTTGATACCAGTATGATTGCTCATATTCTGCTCTTGTAAAGGTTAACTGAAAATACTGATGGTCTGTCTGCCATGAATGGTTTCAAATCACCTATAAGATGGAACTTGATATATCTTAGTTGAAGAGGATGTGTCCTCTCGAAAAATGAAAGTCTCAGTGGTCAAAACGATGTCAGAACATATTTCTTTGTAATACAAATGCTATTTTCTATGTCCACCCTTACTCTTGTAAGCTTTTATAAATCTTTTAGGGCTTCAAGTAATTATTTTCATTATTGATTTACCCATTACTTTCTCATTGTTTGGTCAATAAAGTAGTTGAAAGAAATGGCCATCATGTACTTCCAATTACCACTTGCAGTTGCATGCCTCCACCAACCAGTGTATTTGTTACAGTTTACATTGTATGTCTGTCCAGACTTTATATAACATAACAATAAAAGGTATTTAGTGTATTTTTTGGCAAAACGTGGATGCTTCAGACACATCTTCAACCCGGCAGCACAGAAGATCTATACCATCAGCACAGTTTTTAGACTAGTGTTACTAATTCAGTATCTGACCAAATGTCTCCCCTTCTGTTCCTGAGTTAAGGTGTTGACTAATGACCAGAAAAAGTGTTTTTGCAGAACATTAAGATGTCATAGTGAAGTTGACCTTTGACCTTTTGGATATTAAATGTCATCGCAAAAACGTGTTTTGTGAGTCGACATTTGTTCCAAATTTGAAGAAATGCCCTTAAGAGGTTCCTGAGATACTGCATCCACAAGAATGGGACGGGCGTATAGACATACGGACAACCCGAAAACATTGTCCGCCGGCGCAGAGGCATTAAAATTGAAAGATTAAACATTGAAAATAATCAATAGTTGGAGCCCTATCTGAAATGTCTTTCAGAAGAAAGCTAACCTTTCTTAGATTGTCCAGGCGACACTTTTCCTTAATCTGAAGTGTGGTGATGTCATTGACACTCATGCTGCAGCCTCAGTCTGCAGTCAGATTGTTGGAGTTTATTTCTCAGTCACAGCGATCAGAGCTAAACCCCCCTTTTTTGCATTAGTATGTGCATCAGTATGTGTGTAAGCTCCCACAAAAACAAACCCAAGAATCAAAACGCTTGGCTCTTTTCTTTCCCATCATCCCTGTCATTTTTCATCATGTCATTTGAAAAGAAAAGCTGTATTTTTGGGGCATTTTGGAGGCAAGCTGAGCATCTCATCTGATTTGACACCCACCACACGTATGAGTCACTGATGTAGAAAACACATCAGTCATATTCTACAAAAAACATTCCAAAGTACTGTTGATCAGTGTCACCACAATGACACAGGCGTGCTTAGTCACTGCATTTGTCAGATCCTCATCAAGTCCAACGCAAAGCTACAACCAAACAGGCCCCATGTAACAAACAACATCAATCACAACTGAAGAACTTGATGACTGATGATTACATACATCTGGTCGATACATTTCAAAAAGCTTGATTTTGTGCATTTGTCTGCCATCAAAGCCTTTGTTTTGTCATCATTTCTTTCCAGAAAATTGAGTTATTTCCTTTAAACAGTGGGAACCTGCTGTTTCTGTGCATGTTTCGACCAGACCGTGCAACACAAGTATCTTTCATGGAGAGAGGGGGCTGGTAAGAGGAAGGGTCATGACTTGAGCCTGCAGCCTCCTTCCCAAAAAAACAACCTTCCCCTGCCCCTCACATTACACATGCCACTGGCGGAAAGAGAAATGATTTCACATCATGAATTCCGGAATGGTTCCACTGCTTCAAAATGAGCTTTTTCAGTAGTAAGAAGACAGCGAAAGCAATCTGGGAACTTTGCCCAAGGAGACGAAAAAGTTGTTTGATAATTTCAGGTGGAATAACTTTCCTAATATGGCTTGTAATAAAACCAGGGAGATCGAAACGGATTGCTGCCGTACAAACAAGCTATTGAAAAACAATAACAAGTTCATGAATAGGCATTAAAGCCCAGAACTTTGATTTAATAATGCCTCCAGTCAAACCTGCACAAACCTGCATAGTCTATTAGAGAACAACCTGCTTGGGAAGACTGATCCTTGTGCAGAGGTTGTCTCTCAGCTCTGTGAATGACCATTCTCAGCCTGTGTAATAATAACTGATGAGTCATTTTAACAAGATTTTCAAACTTTCTGTCTGGAGGCTTTTCAGAGTTCAGGTTGGACACGCTTGAACTCACGGGGGACTTTTGGCTGCACTCTGCCAGCAGCAGCAGCAGAAATGTGGAGAAGTGGGATTGCTGTTTTCCATGCTCCACCAGTCTGACATAAGCCTGTTTCCCCATTACTGTGCCTTCCTGGTTGTATAATGTTTTTATGGCAGACAGACTGGCTGCAACTCGAGTGCTGGAGACAAAGATGGACTGATTGAAAGGACAACACAGACGAAAAGGGAACGAGAGAGAGAGGGAGAGAGAGGGAGGGAGGGAAAGGGCTGGATGTGTTAAACGGGGTTCCCTGGCTTCCCTCTGCCAAGGATTCCCTCACAGTCATCTGGGCTGTGTCAACCCGAGGCTTGCCCAGGCACATTCCTGAATACTGACTTCACCTCTCTCTCTCTCTGTCCCCACAGCACCTCCCCACCCCTCCGCCCTCCCGGCCCAGACAATGAATAAAAGAGCTTGTTTACTCGCAGCAGAAAAGCGAGCAGCGCCGAGCAGAGGGGAGACACTTCCTGGAGACAGTTGCCAACAACAGCAGGGAGCTGGTTTCTGTGTCCAGAGAGTCAGGAAGAAAAGCAGGAAACTGGCCATGTGTCTATCTGCGCTGAAAACAATCTGCTGAGAAAAAGGAGCTTTCACTGCGAAGCTCCACTTACTGTACGCCTCTCTTTCTAGTCTGACTAAGTGCATTAACAAATTACAGGCCAGATTATTAGGACCCCAAGCAAACATCACATCTAAGTTGTGGGTCAGCAGTGTTAACAAGCCAGAGTTCAGGCCCTATGCGTGTAAACTACAAACATGAGAAAGTTTGCAGCCGTTACCATGGCGACTTGGCTCATGAAGGCTCATTGAAAACAAGCGTTTCATGAAGTAATGTGCCAGTGTCTGTCAAAAATTTACCAAGAATAACTGTTATGCAATCAACAGGGCCTTGATACAGCACGCTCTGACTGCAGGAATGAAAAACCACACACATTCTGATGGGAACAGGTTCCTTTCTAGCCTCCGCAGGCTGATAATACACAGTTAGCATGAGTGGTAGCATGCAGGCAAGCAGACACACCTCAAGATAAACAGCTAGCAGCCAGCGGGTTGAGTGAAAGCAGGGAGGCGTAGGTAGAGTGGTGCAGTAGTTAAGTGGGTGCAGCCTAGGGCTGGGCAATATATCGATATTGATACGATATCGATATACAAGGCCAGATATCGTATTACATTTTGGATATTGTAATATTGTGATACGACACAAGTGTTGTCTTTTCCTGGTTTTAAAGACTGCATTACAAGTGATGTCATTTTCTGAACTTACCAGACTGCTCTAGCTGTTCTATTGTTTGCCTTTACCCACTAAGACATTGTGTATCCACATTACTGATGATTAGTTATCACAAATGTCATTGTGTAAATATTTTGTGAAAGCACGCATTATTGTCAACCCTACAATATCGCTGCAACAATATCGATATCAAGGTATTTGGTCAAAAAAAAATTTTTTTCACATCGCCCAGCTCTAAGTGAGCCCCAGCTCCAGGATCGCGCACCATCCGCTAACCATGCGAGTGTAAAACGGGCCTATAAATGTCATGATGGCAACCCCTAATGACATAGTCTACTATAGCTTCCTATATCCGCTCACTCTCCTAATGTATTCTCCCATCGGAAAAGCTCTGAATGCATTAACCATATCAAATGTGAATTATAAATGTACCCCATTATCCTCCCTAACCGTATTATCCCTGCTACACAGGAGGCATCACAGGTAACTGCAGAAGAGACATCTGCAGTCTGACAGAGTCAATGTTTCCTCCATTAACATAGATGTCAATGGAGGGCTTCCCTTTCCTTCCTTCCCCTGAGGAAGTGATACGCAGCCATGTCAAGTGGGTGAATGTCAGCAGCTATCTTGTGGAGGCCTGCCGACCTGTGAACAACCACCCTGGAGATCAGAACGGGAGCAGAGGAGGAAGTGGCACTAAGTCACTAATCACTCCTCTGCAGCATAATGACACGCAGCTTCTCTGCAGTCTTTATAGGAAAGCTCTCATACTGGATTAAAGCTGCTGCAGTCAAACACAAGGATCAAACTAAACAAGACTAAGAGTTTATAGCTTTGCAGCTGCCATCTTGGGACGGACATCTGACCCGTTCTGACCTTAAAGACTCGTAGAAAAAGACAGACTTTTGTGACGCTTTTGGATGTTTATACGAAAGAAATGCCAAACTAAGCAACATGGAAGAACGTCTTATAGATGGAAAAAGTGTTATACAATATTTTACTGGTACAAACGTGTTGAAGATAATATCATTAAGGTCATTTAAGTAATTAGTAATATATCAGTAAGATGTTGAAAATGATGTTTGTCATGTGTGTTATTAAAGCTGCAGCTCCAGGGCTGGACTGCAGTTCCTCGAGTCAATCCCCATAGACCCCCATGTTATTCCCCCAAACTATTCTTATCCTATGGAGCCCTTAAAGTAGTCCTAGATCAGCATAGTTGATGAAGTTGATGTACTTTCTTGTGCTTTTTGGGGGTGTACCCACATGGTTGAATGTACTTGTTTTTAGTCGGTTTGGATAAAATGTCATGTAATTCCATTATCCCTTATAATCCTTTAGCTGTGGAGATATTTCACTAAAAACAAAAAATGTTAACCTCATGACGGCAAAGTCAGTAGGCTACCGTTTCCGCTGGGGGCCATGCATGTCTGTGCAAAATATTGTGCTAAACCAGGGTTTCCCACAGTACTTTGCAGCTTAGGCGGCCACCTAAACAACAAACGCCTACCGCCTTAACTACGTTGTTATAAAAAAATTTTTTTTAAAAAGAGCGATATCCGCCGTGTTACTCTGTCCAGTTGTCTCCCTTTCACTCCAAACCACACAGTTGACAACCTGCAGGTGGAGGCGGTGGAGACAGGCTCGGACATAAACGCCACGGGCTGCTGTGGACTTGTCAGTCTCGCAAGCGGTTTCAGGAAAGTGGCTGCATGTGTCCGACAATGCACAGAACATCATCGGTACAAGCCTACAGCTGTCCGCGCCCACAGAGTGCGTCAGACGGTCAACGGTTAAAGATCGGTTAACATTTAATTTCATTGTTCTATCTTTTGTAAGGTGACCAGATTTCTGAGACAAAATCCGGGGACATTTTCAGCTCAGAAGTGTAAATACCCGGTCTGACGGCAAACCCCACCCTACCACCTTAACTAGCAAATTTTCTGCGGGAAACCCTGCAATCCATCCGTTAAGATATTTCACAGGATAAGTAAAAATGATCACTTGGTGGCGCTAAAAGAGGAGTCGGAATCACCAAAGTCATTCATCCTCTGTGGACCATGAATACAACAGTTCATGGTGATGGTTATACTGTATATATTTCAGTCTGTACTAAACTGCTCGACTAACCGACATTGCCATCCCTGGAGCCACATGGTGAAAACAAGTTACAAGGACTTTGAACTACTACAACTGCTTTGACAGTACTTCTGAGGAGCTGTTAATAGCTTTTTAAATGGCTAAAATAGTTGTTAAAGTAATTGTTTTTAGAGGTAGTTGTTATGTTGTGGTTGTATTAATAGTCAAATTATAATGCTCTATATTTGTAAGGAATGTATATTTCATTAAAAGCACAGGACAGTTTATAACTAGCTATTAGTTATTAGAAGGAATAATTGAGGTGCTCACTGAATTATTTTGAAAATAATCCTACAGTATTATTGTGCCTTTGATTGACTGATTGTTTGTCTACTGCACTTTTATTTTCTTTGTTGCATTTGGAGCTACTTTACAACTATTGCACTGTATATGTATTTCTGGTCTATTACATTTGTATAAAGTTTCATTTCATATTTTTTATTTAGTCTATTTTTTTAAGATCTGATTGTGTTTGTTATTGCTTATTGTTTTTAAATGTGATTCTAATTATTTCCTTTGCCTATGTAAAACAATTGCCTCTGTGTTTTAAATGTGCTTTAAAATAAAGCTGCCTTGCCTAGAATGTTGAGTTCTTTTGTTACTAATTTTGTATTCTGTATCCTTGATGTTCCACTTCAGGGATTGCTCCAGTGCCGCAGGAAATGCCTCCGGATGCATGTATTTTCTGTGTCCTTCCTCTTTCTTTGTGTTGGCATTCTAAACTCCGGTGGATTTCTGAGGACTAGGGTTAACTGCTCCTCAGATCTCTGCAGGGTAAATCCAGACAGCTAGCTAGACTATTTGTCAGTTTTCTCTAGCACGACTATTTTGTGCGGAGCTTAGCACCGCCCATGACGATTGTGATTGGTTTAAAGAAATGCCAATAAACCAGAGCACGTTTTCCTCCCATCCCGGAATGCTATGTGGACTGGCCAGACCCTCTTTCAGCGCACTTTGGAGGAGGGTCTGGCGAAGCGAGACTACTAATTTTGTAATACAAAGTTGAATTATTGTTTTAAACCTCAGTAGATTTTCTCATTAACTGCAACAGGATGGGCCTCAGGGTGCAGTTACATTAGTCAAATGTTTCAAACCTGCTGGAACATCCAGACTCCCAAGCTGAGATGACTTTGACTTTAATATAGTGTTGCCTACTCCTGACAAAAAGAGGAAATACTGGTTTCATTTCAGTGATAAGCAAATAATTACATAACCATGCACAGGGGGTAAATACACAAGTGGAGAGGAATGATGGGATGTCCTGCTCAATACAATTATTTCAACCAGTAATTCTCTCTCCATGCTGGGGACACATGAGGAAACACCATCAACTGTCAGAGCTGCACTGAGATCCGCATTGTAAGGCTCATCTCTGAAAGACTGTCATGTCAGAAAAGGAAAAATTAGTTTCAAAGTGGAGATTTTATCTTTTCTTGCCAATTAATACAGGAAACAAAATGAGATTTAGCTCAATGGCTGCTGTGGCTGCCTATTGGCTGGGCTGTCTCTGACGTCATCAAGCTGTGGTCAGGGAAAAAAGAGACTGGAAAGCATATTCAACTGCAGCATCACTCTCACGTTCGCCCTGTGAGAGAATCTAAGACCTGTGCATGGGAGTAATGTGCGTATCTTACTGAAAAGCCTTTTTTTAACTACTTCATCTTGACATTTCAACACATTTCAGTGAATCTGATTGGGAAATTTCATTTGCCACAAACATTGGAGGCCGCAGATGATCTGAGTCGTGACAGAGTGTAACTGCTGAGATTACCAAAGATAGGACATCTGTGTTGACATCTATGCATTTACTGCCGACATCTGGTCTCTAACTGCACACTCTTGTTGCACATTAGATTCAGGTTTAAATAAACCCTCTGAAGAACCCCAAATGAAGCGTCTTGTTCCACATTTGAGCAGTCACAGTATGATGAGTTGTGCTGGCGAGTTACAGAGGAAAAGGAAAAGGGCCTGTCAACTGAGCAGGACATGCATGAGGTGATTAGCACAGAGCTCATATCTCGTCAGGGCTCTAAGCTTCCTCTTTAAGGTCACAGCTGCACAAAGAACCATTTTGTAAACATCCCAACAGGCTAGCAAGGAGGATGGCACGCAACCACCCAGTAGCCAATTGGAGAAGCTGAATGCTGTGAAACATAGTCAACAATCCCCCGAAAGGGAGACTGAAATATCTGTGTTAACATCATGCTATTTATAGGGTTTATTCTAGGTTTAGAAACCAGAGCGACACTTCTATCCAATCAAATATCTGGTACAGTACAACTTTACTGATCCCTGCAGCAATAGAGGCCATCCATCTTGTGAAAATTTCAAACTGTGAAATTATTTTTGAAATGGTTAAAAAAAAAACATAACACATACACCCACTAACACTAGATGCACACACTGTAAAAATTGTGTGACTTTCAAAACCTACACTTTTAGCATGCCCATACAGGATTAAATCCCTCTTTGATATGCCAAAATGATATTAAAGGATAAGTCTGGTGTAAATATATTCTATATTTTCTATGAAAAGACCAAAACCTTGAATTGATCCAACCAACAAGCATTGTTTGTGTAGTTAAAGCCTGATAAGATCCCAAGCCTGAAAAACACATCAGTGAGCCACACTGTTGCCCTGGGTGATGTGTTCCATTATTACGACGTTTATTTTAAGTCACCTCCACATACACTATCCTGCAACTGTAAATGTTCACTAAGCACCAAATCCGCAGCTGAAAATAGTCCCCGATAAATGCACTGTTTACTCCTGTTGGAGTAACCTTTGCTAAAAACCACAGTGCCCAGTTGTTTTATGAAATTATTTAGCATTTAAAAAAAGTATATATTTATGACCTGTTTTGAAAGCTTTACATCTTCAGTAGGAACAAACAAATGGGCGCTCGGGGCTGAGTTTAGAGAAGTGTGAAATACAAACTTTACTTTTTAGTTTTTATGGAATTTGTTGACACAAATTCTTAACAAATCCTAAGAAAGTTTGATATTTTTGCCATGTTGGCCTAAAAAGTGAACTCGCTCTGTAATTCTATCATAAATGAGGTGTTAATGGTGTCTTTGAATCAAGAGGAGGGACTGGTCCTGTTGAGTTGTACAAACATTCTCTTGAGGTGTCACAAATTCTGGATCTTTTTATGAATGAATAAAATGCACCAGGGGGGATGCTATCATGGTGGAGTACAACAATGTGTGACTGGAAAACAAACGTCCTGAAGTAAAAAATAAAAAAGTAAAATTCAAATAATGTGGCTATAAAACAAAGACTTGCATTATTACAAGTTAAAGTGTTTAAATAATGAATAATTAAATAACATCATAAGAAAATAATGTTCCTGTCTCTTCATGTCTCGACCTTTTCTGTTTTGACACTGTGGTTCATTGGAACTTGTTTTATTGTTGGCCAAACCAGTCCCAGTGAAGCGGAAGTTTATACATCAGCTCCATCCTACTTTTCCAGACAATTTACTTTACATGCAGCTCATTATACTGTACACACAGCTCAGATCTCTTCAACGTTTAACACCAGAACTAGGCCTGTGACAATTATTACAATATCGCAATATTTTTACGTATTCGCGGTTTCTTTGTTTAACTGTAATTAATTGCTTACATTAGCTAAGGTCATAAGGGGTATGGCTATTGATAGTTAATGTTGATTTTGTTTAGATATGCAAATTGTAATTATACTGTACATGGGTTATTTGCTCAGACTGTTGAGGCAAAGCTATGCTTTTTGTTAGTTGCTGGCAACTAAAATGACTGTTTGAAACAGTAAAACATAAATAAATATTTTTAAAATTTGACTGAAAGAGACAATTATATTGTTAATCGCAATTATTTCTGAGACAATTAATTGGTACAGCAAAATTTGGATCGCTACATGCATAGAATTCTAAGCTATTGAAATAATAATTGTTGGCATGATTTTATATATCATGTTTAAATATTAAACATTTGGCCGAGTGAATGCTTAAGATTAACTATATTTGTGGATGGCTACCTTAGTGACTACCTTACCTATAGGCCAGTAAGCCTATCATCAGTGTTTGTTAGTTTTTTCCAAAATAGGCTGATTTATATTTGCTAATACTACATTGGACTCATGTTAAAGGTGCAGTAAGCGATGCTGGCCCTTCAGAAGCTCTGTCCACCAGATTCACAGACAGATAACTACTGTCCGGCCGGCCACATGCTGCCTCCACCCTCTCCCCCTACCATCAACTGTCGCCGCCTGTTGCTGATTGGCTGCAATAGTGTTTTATTCTGAGGACCCCCTGTTAAAGATCTCTGCCTTTGAGTAGACCTCTCCTCAGCAGAAGGCAGTGGCAGCTCACTAGAAGCCGGTGAATCAACATCATCTTACCATCAGCGCATGATGGTGACTGACAGATGCAGCGGTGGGAGGGAAGGAGGCAAGACAAGTGACAAGCTAGAACAGGATCACAGCTCCTTTGAAGGCGGCTGGGCAGGCACACACCGAGCCCACTAGAACACAGAAGTGACTCAACACCCCAAGGACTTCAAATTACTTTTCTACAACTTCAACTATCCGGTTTTCAGCCCACACTACTCCAACACTGTAACCACAACTTAACTCTCAACTGGACAATTTTCTGAACAAAAAGGACAGTAAAGTGGAGGCCGACAGCCGCTGATTGAGGGATGTGCTGCAATGGGCAACTTGTGTGTGTTGCGTGGAGGAGGAGGAGGAGCAGGAAACGCCACAGCATTTCTCATATTTCAAACGCAGTAGAGAGTAAGTCAGGCTGCTTTCATGTCGAGTTGCAGAACAGGAAGAGAAACAGCACTGAGTGAGATCCCATTAGAAGAATTTGTAATTACTATTTGTGACAGAAGCCCGAGTGAGGAAAGTGCAGGTACGCTGCATAATTTCCCAATGATGGTATCACCTAATAAGTACGAGGCTGCAACCTCAGACAACCTTGGGATTGCTTCAGCGACAGAGAACACATTTTTATTGGTGCCAGGGGTTTATTGCATTTCCACTTTTGGAAAACAAGCTCACATGTCTAATAATCAAATCAAACAAATAATTAAAATGACTTCATGTGTATGAGATAAACAGAAGCTCAGATGAGCTTGTGTGCAGAGTGCACTAACCAACAGATAAAGAGGCGGAAATATAGGTTTGTCTTTACTGATGGTCAGATCATCTTTGATATTGCTGAAAGCTTTTGTATCATAATCTGTCTGAGAGCAAACCTATACATATCGAACATTGGACACTTAATCATGACAAAGACATGCACTGCTAGGTTGTTTAACCTGAATATGTTGTGCAATTGTATTCGTCTCCTGGAGTGGGAATTAAGGGAGTGTCAAAGGACATTGTTACATCCTAGACTAATGTCAAAGGCTCTATAAAGCTGAAAGTGATTTATTATATATTATTAAACATGCTTTGATTAATAATGCCTCTTAATTAAACTATACTTTATTATTTTAACGTCTGAAGAAGCTTTGACAGTGTCTTTGTGAGATTGTAAAGCAATGTATACTGTATGTTAAGAAAGAAGAGGAATCAATAAACTAACAGGCTGCTGTGAGAAGAACCATCTTCCTCCCGACACTCCCGGCCTCACCTGCGCATCGAAGCCTTTGAAAACTGCTGCTGAGGTCAACCCCTCCTCCAAAACACTGATTGCTCATGAGGACAATGTGCCCTTTCTGAAAATGAACGGACTGCGCCTTTGAAAATGGGGTTTTGAGTGCACAGGACACAGTGATCAAACACCGCAAGCTGTGACAGCACAAACATTCTTGGTGCACCCACACATACAGAGAGTGTGTGAGTGTGGGTGTAAGAGAGAGAGAGAGAGAGAGAGAGAGAGAGAGAGAGAGAGGCCTGTGACTTCCTCTACTACATCAGAGCCAACAATTTCACAATCAAAGTGATAAACTGTATGTGTTGAAGTGTGTGTGTGTGTGTGTGTGTGTGTGTGTGTGTGTGTGTGTTCTTGTTTAACTATATTTGTGGAGTCCAAAAACTGGGAATACAGTATACTTGTGGGGTCCGGAGCGCTTTGTGGGGCCAAAATGCTGGACCCCACAAGTTTAAAGGGCTGTTTGAGGGTTAAGACTTGGTTTTAGGATTAGGGTTAGAATTAGGTTATGGTTAGGGTGAGGGTAAGGGTTAAGGTTAGGCATTAGTTGTGATGGTTAAGGTTAGGGTAAGGGGCTAGGGAATGCGTTATGTCAATGACGGGTCCCCACAAAGATAGTGCCACAAACCTGTGTGTGTGTGTGTGTGTGTGTGTGTGTGTGTGTGTGTGTGTGTGTGTGTGTGTGTGTGTGGACCATAAATGAAAGGTGTGAATAAAAGGTCAGCTGCCACCTTTCTGCAGCACTGCAAGTGTAAGCTTTGTAGTAAAGACTGTCCAGATGTGGCAGCTACACTAATTTTCCAACATCTCAGAAAGGGATCAGAATATCTGACACTGCTCAGTGAGGCTTTACTGTCACAGACTCAGCACATGAAAGTGCCGACATAAAACCAGGAAGCAGCTCACCTGTCTTTACTTATACAATGTGCCATAAAGAATCATAATAAGAGAGGAATAATCTATATATACACCATAAAGAACAAGGTCAAATCAATAATCTTTTTCTAATGAACAAGAGTGCAAGAACTTGAGCCAAGCTGCCATTAAAGACAAATGAATGAGACAGCTTAGCTTGGAGTTTGAATTGATGATGCCATGTATACTAAGATATGAAAAAAGCAAAGAACCAGGCAATCTGACCTCACCACATTTTCCACTTCCAAGTTATCTATAGAAGCAATGAGGCAAGACACGCTCATCATGTTTTAATTGTGGGGTTGAGGGAACAGCTAACAGACACTTCTTTGGTGAGAAGTGAGGTTTAACTCCCTCATCCATCCCAGTGTGTTAGATATCTGCAGTCCCACGGAGGATTGCATTCTATGAGCCAAACATGTTATATCGTCCTCCCGTCTCCTACGGACACTTGGAGCAGTGCAATGAAATCACACCACATGATGTTAATCTCACCTCTTAGTATTTGCCTCACTGTGTCCAAACTAAGATGTACACTGACTGTGTACAGCTCGTTTGTGGACATGTTGATTTAGGTTAATGATTCTGACTGATAATGAGATCCTGCCAACTATGCCTCAGAGGTGAAAAATTGTGCATGCAACGTGTCAGTGGGAGCGAGGTAAGCGCATACCACCCGTAAACAGCTTTGAGCGTACGCACCCTGGAACAAAACACCAAGGCTCACACAGAGTCCTTGCAGTCAACTACAAGGTCTGCAGTTTGTGAGCAGAGGGGAAAGGAGCCGCTACACAGCCGTACATCACTCTGCAGTGTCATGTTCTAAAATAGTAAACAAACCCAAGCCAATTTAATGCAATTTCTTCCCTTTTTTCGGCTCGTGCAGAAGCAGCTAGAGTGGATAACCCCTATAGAGTCAGCCCTGTAAAAAAGGTATTCCCTCCCTCCAGCATGCATCTGTAATGCACTCGCACAAGGCAGGAAGTTCACAGCTAAAAGCGAAAGATGTTATCTGTGGCAAGACGTTGCTTTTTTTCCATGAAGTCATCACAGGCCCCTGCAGGGTATAGTGGCTGGTTGCAACAAAAGGGCTACTGTTTGACTGGCACAATGTGCCGCTCTGCTCCACAGCTTGGCCACACATGCAAATGACAGGCCAGGAGGGGCAAAGGTGTGGCGATGTCAGGTCCAAGCTCTACACGACAACACTCAGCAAACACCAGTGTAAAAGATGATCAAGACTTCAGGGGGGGGGGGGGGGGAGCTGTTGCATGACCCACATTGCTCAAGAGAAGCTATATTTCCAAATGATAAACAGTAACTTTGCTTGCAAAGGGATACTATTTGGGCAGTAGAGGTTATGATTCTTTGTGATCTTTATCACTCGAAAATTTGAAACGGCTTTACATATCCACTTCACTCTGTTATCTTGTAATTGGAACTGGAAAGTATACACCACGTGGAAAACAACTGTTGAAAGTGAAAACAGGTTGCACACGATTTTCTGTTTAATCATCTCCACCACCTCATCCTATTCCACTCCAGTAGCCTGAGCCTGCTCTGCATTGCACTTCCTGGTCCCTGCATGTCAGCCAGGGATGTCACATTAGCGTGTGGTCATTGGTCAAAGGAGGGTGTTCTGCAGGTTTGTGTACGAGGACAAACTACTGTATACGCCATTTACTTAGTTTTACCGAGAGCTGACATGAGGCGACCTTATATATACGAGCTGAATAAAAATGTCGGATTAATTAGGCTTGATTTGGAATAAATGAGTGTATTTGCATTGATGTCTCCCCTGTCCAGATGTGTCTCTATGTGTCAACTTTAACTGGTGTGCTGTGCAATGAATGATTTCAATTACAAGCATGCGCATCAATGAATGTGCCACTTACATTTCCACTGACTGTGCGCCAGAGGGAATAGGATTGTTTTTTACGCGCACGACTTGCAACAGCCTGGTGTATAACGGCAGCAGTTGGATTTCCTGGCAAACCAATCGATGTAGGCTGTAATACGCACCAGCTATGGACTCAAAATCAAGAGGAAAAATATATATATAAAACTACTCACCGTTCGGTCCATATTTCTCCACATTGACTTTGACTTGCTCCAGAGTCAGCCCAGTGTTTTCGTTCACACCGAAGTTGTCTAAAACTTCAGTCGCAGATTTAGTGTGCGCATTTTCCATCTTGGCGGACTGGGCTTACAGGATCAGATCGAAATGCATGTAGTTGAGTAACATCTATTGTGGCAATCGGAGGGTGTTCTGTTCGGGAGAGGGTGGGGGGGGTGAGTGAAACAGCAGTAATTTCCACCGATGCACGTTGAGGCGGCTGAGTGTCGGTCGCACGGTCGGTCCGCTCTGTCACCTGTCCCCCTGAAGGAAACCTCCGGATCCGCTGCTGTTGCTCTGTGGATCGACTGCTGCTGCTGCTGCTACTTCATCTCCGTCTGAAGGTGTGCTGAGAGTGTGCCGGGGCGGACCGCCTCTCCGCTGCTGAGCACTCCCTCCTGCGCTCCCATTGGCTGCGCCTACCTGAGCGGAGGCTTTCCGCTCCGCTGCCTCATCATACGACCACTTCAAACATCTAGCTTTAAAACAGGATGCATGCAGCTCTGTCGGTCCTCATGTTTGTTATAGTGCAGGTTGTTAACTTGTTGCTGTCATGTGTCGTCATTGTATTGCTCTTTATAGGGACATTCTTTTTTCTTTTCTTTTTGCGTAAAAAAGAAGCCACACTTTCTGGAGCTGGCTGCCAGTTTTGCCAATATTAAGCAATACATCTGTTTCCATATCTAAATGTGCAAACAAAAATGCTGTTAAATCATATGACCTCTGTAAGCTTTACAAAATAAAGTATTTTCTTTCTTTTTTGCTTTTGTTTTGGTTATCTCTTTTTTTTGGTAACCCTTTGACCTCCCTGGCTTGTTTGTTATTGTAGACTCAAAAGATGTTGTTTACCTGATGTAAATCCTTGTCTATGAATAAAGATGCATATAGATATTTTAAACAGTAAAAAACAAAAAAAAAAGCCTGTGACTTCAACTCAGATGCCCCTGGAGCTCAAGGGGACAAAGTGCCTTGCTCAAGGACCCCATTAAAGTGGTTTTCAAGCCCTCAGCACCCAGACTAGACCAGTGTCTGCAGATAGCCTACTGCACGCGACAGTGTGAGCTGAGTTCTATAAGCAGCCCTGAGGACAGTTGCATAACGATTAGGTTAATCTAGCCAATTAGGCCATTCAGATAAAATAAGAGTTAGTAATTTTAAGCTTACAGAGATAGCAATTTTGTAAGCCAGGCTATTTATTTATTTATCTTACTCAGTGCGTGCTGAAAGATCAACTATATGGGCAGCGGAAAGGAAATAGTGGAAATCTAAACACCCAGATGATGTGGGATATATGAAATATCAGTCTCTTCTTTCCTCCTTCGCTGCCTCTATTTCTGCAGCTAAAAGCTCTTTTTATCAAACCAAATTTGAATCCTTTCTCCAACCCCAACATTTTTTTTTCCATCTTCTCTAACCTCCTAGATTCCCCCAGTCCACCTCCTCCCTCCTATCAACCCACTTTGTCAACTACTTTGTAAAAAAGATAGATGACATACGCTCTTCATTCTCCACCACACTTCCTGAAATCATCTTACCATCCATCACATCCAGTACTCTTTCCTCTTTCACCCCTCTATCTCCAAATCAAATTCTTGATTACCTCCGCCCGCCCAACCACCTGCCCCCTTGATCCTATCCCTTCTCACCTTCTCCAGTCTATTGCTCCTGACCTTCTTCCTTTCCTCACCCATCTCATCAACATCTCCTCGTCAACTGGCTGTTTCCCTGACACCCTCAAAGAGGCAAGAGTGACCCCACTACTCAAAAAACTAACACTTGACTCGTCTGAGGTAAATAACTACAGACCCGTTTACCTTCTTCCATTTCTATCCAAAACTCTTGAGCGTGCCATTTATAATCATCTCTCTACCTATCTCCACCTGAACCCCACCAGTCTGGCTTGAAGGTTGGCCACTCAACAGAAACTGCCCTCCTTGCTGTCACTGAGCAGCTTCACATTGCTAGAGCAACCTCTCTCTCTTCCGTCGTCATCCTTCTGGACCTTTCTGCTGCCTTTGACACAGTGAACCACCAGATCCTCATTTCGACACTCCAGGATCTGGGTGTCTCAGGCTCTGCGCTCTCTTTGCTCACATCTTACCTGACAGACCGAACCTACCGGGTAACTTGGAGATGAGCTACCTCAGAACATTGCCCACTCAAAACTGGGGTTCCTCAGGGATCAGTCCTGGGGCCCCTCCTCTTCCCTCTTTACACCAACTCTCTCGGGTCTGTCATTCACTCGCATGGCTTTTCTTATCACAGCTACACAGATGACACCCAACTAATTCTCTCCTTTACGGCGTCTGAAACTCAAGTAGCAACACGTATCTCAGCCTGTCTGACTGACATTTCTTCTTGGATGTCCACACACCATCTGAAACTCAACCTTGACAAGACTGCGCTCCTTTTCCTTCCAGGGAAGGGCTCTCCTACCCAAGACCTGACTATAACAATTAACAACTCTGTGGTCCCCACCCAGACTGTGACACTTGACGACCAACTCTCCTTCACTGCCAACATTGTTGCAACTACCCGACCGTGTAGATACATGCTGCATAACATCAGATGGATATGTCCCCTTCTAACGCAGAAGGCGGCTCAGGTTCTGAATGCAGCTCATTCAGAACGCAGCAGCTCGACTTGTCTTCAACCTCCCCAAGTTCTCTCACACTACAGCGCTCCTCTGCTCTCTTCACTGGTTACCAATTGCAGCCCGCATCCGTTTCAAGACATTAGTACTTGCATACAGGGCCACGAACGGATCAGCCCCAGCATACATCCAGGACATGGTCAAACCCTATACCCCAACCCGCCCATTCCGCTCTTCATCAACCGGCTTGCTACCCCCACACAGCGAGGGACAACTAATCACGCAACGAAATCCTGACTGTTTGCTGTCCTGGCTCCTGATGGTGGAATGAGCTCAGGATGGCCGAAAGCCTACGCATCTTCCGCCAAAGGCTAAAAACACATCTCTTCCGACTACACCTTGGATAAACATATATATATATATATATATATATATATATATATGTATATATATATATATATATATATGTATATATATGTATATATATATATGTGTATATATATATGTGTATATATATATGTATATATATATATGTGTATATATATATATATATATATATATATATATATGTATATATCAGCTAAATGACATGTGATGTAATGTAATGTATTTGCCACTGTGAAGTTACTAACAAAAAAGAGGAAATGGCTCATAATGTGTGGTTTGTAGTAGAGTCAGTTCACACATCCCCAAATTCTTCAATAAATTATCCAGTTTTGTGCTCAAGAGAAGAGAGGTAAGCAGCTTGAACTAATAGCTTTGTCAGTGTGTTTTTAGTTTGAAAATGAAGTAATGTGCACTGAAATGCACCTAAGATAGAGTTAGACAGCTGTGTACAGTCTGTGAATTTACCGTGACGTGGGCGGCCTGAAGCCTTTATACATACCTTTTTAGTGCATAGAATTCAAAGCTATTACAATAATGATTGTTGGCATGATTTTATAAATCATGTTTTAATATTAAACATGTGGCACAGTGAATGCTTGAAGGAGAATTCCGGTCGATTTCAACCCGTTATTTGCATGAAATCAGTGAATATTCAACAAGGCCCTGCCCTGCGTTCTGCTCTGCCTCCGCCCCTCGAGTGCCAGAGGCTCACATTTTCATGAAGTGTTTGCAAGTGAGACAAAATAATGGATAATGCTTAAACGGACATGTTTTCAGCGATATCCATTATTTTGTCTCACTTGCAAACACTTCATGAAAATGTGAGCCTCTGGCACTCGAGGGGCGGAGGCAGAGCAGAACGCAGGGAAGGGCCTTGTTGAATATTCACTGATTTCATGCAAATATCACCAGTTAACATGATCACCAGCTAAACTGGCACACCGGCTTTTACATGCATAACATAAACATAACATTCAAGAACTCAAATTTTGACTGCAGTTTTATTTTGTTCATATACAGGATACAGCAAATCAGGAAAATACAATTAATACAATGATATCTACATTGATACAGTGACGGTGGTGCCGTCCCGTCACTGGTGAAAAGAGTTGGACATTCCGAGCTTCACAATAGCAGCCAAACAGAATGTCTCAAACTCTGACAGCTGTGTTCTTTGTCCTTGCAATCATGCCAGACTGTTCTCTCAAGGAGACTTGGCATGAACATCCTTCTCAAGTCCATTCTTGGCTGTCCTGGTATTGAGAAACAGCCTCCGAGTCCTCAGGACCAAGGTTGAATACCGCTGCTCTGGAGGATGTTTTCCGCCACAAGGACAGGACAGTTCATTTTAAGTCAAAATGGAATAGAACCTGACTTTCCACCATATCAATTCCCCATATAATATCACACGTCAATTACCAGGAAGTAATTGTTAACTAGAGAAATGTGTACAGTTATTCAAATTTAACATATTAATACAAAAAATTGTACAGTTATTATTTTCTTGCAACACCCATGACGTAACCACAAAGTATATGTCATGTGTTTTAATGTTAATACTTATACTTATGCTTGCAAGTCAAAAAGTTTTTAATCAAAAAGTTTTGCTTTTGAATCAAAAAGTTTTGCTTGTGAGTTAAAACGTTTAGCTTGCAAGTCAAAAAGTTTTGCGAGTCAGAAATGGCTTAGATAAGAGTTTCTATTGGTCGGTTTGACTGGGCATGGCCACACCCACATTTAAGCACTGCAGCCAATAGATACATGGCTGCCGCTCTGGTAGGCTCCAGTATCATCACCTAAAGCTCCACTTGACCTCCCAGCCGTGTTTGTGCTTTTCGGAGAATGTTTTATGAAGATATTCATACATGATGTGGCTTGCTGCATGTTTAAATGTGCTAACAGATCCTCCAAGAAGTCTACACTCCAGTTCTTTCAGTGAGTGAAATATTATTTTATTTTAATTTACGTTATATGTTAGCATTATTAGCATGTTAACTAGCTTATTAGCTTTAGAGCAAGATGCCCAGCTAATGGGAGCCAAGTTAGCCACAGTTAGTCAGTTAGTAACTGACAACCAGCATGCACCGAAGTCAAAACGTAACTTAGACACACATAGACAAGTGCTTAAATGTGGCGTGATAATACTGTTTATATAATACTGTTAAACAAAAGGTGTTTGTGTGAGGTTGGAAAATAAACCATGTTATTTGGGAACGTGCTGGCCGTGGATCGTCACACGTTCACGTTTTCTCGATTTTCGCGCAACACCTGTCAGTTAATGTTAATAAAAGCTAATGTTCTGTGGCAAACACTGTATGGTAGACATCTGCAGGGGACTAATTAAGCTTTGTGTTACGTTACAGTAATCGACAGCGCTCTGTGTGATTATCTATATGAGTGTTAAGAAAAAAAAAGCCAACCAATATATTTGTTACAAGATGTTTATTTTGGTCCTTGTTGAGGTCATGAAGTCATGTTGAGGTCATAGCCACCTGTTATACCTTCACCATGCAGCATTACTTATCTCTTATTATATCTTGGCTACTTACTTTAGACAGTGGTCTGCAAAGGATAACAACAAAAGAGTATTTACTGTCATCTATATTATGAGATGACGGTATACCTTCAGTGTACACAAAAACATTGTTTTGCATATCATTTACTAAGTGCCCATTGGGACTTGAACTTCCTGGAGAACTCTCACTTCCTGGAAAACAATAAAGGTGACCTAATGCGACATGAACAGTAGGCATAACTTAAACTTCCAACCAATAAAACCATCATACATTTGTGATCCCGCCCTCTTTGCCTATGATCAAATCACACTCCTTTTCTCCCTCTATCTAATATCCTATTGGTTTTAAATGCTACCTCACTTTGTTGTGTCCTGCTTGGCTGATTCCTCCTTGGGGTTACATGATGGTCCACGACACCTGCCTGAATCTATTATAAACCTGTACTGTTTATTAAAGAAACAGCACTCTTTAAAATGTTTTATAAGTGAGTAAGACAAAATGTCGAGCTGTCCTTTAAGGTTGGAAAATCAGCACTTTATTCAGTATAATGAATTTACCCAGTCATCATTGACTTGGGACAATCTCAATGTAAGTAGGGAAACCAGTGTTCCAGATTTCCCTTCCATCACTTTATCTGGAGTGTAAGGTTACTGCAGCAGAATCTCCCCACAGTATGCAGACACTGAAATGGGTCCACTGTCGGAGATCACAGGCACTGGAATGGGACCTTGTTGGGCACAAAATATAAAAGGAACAAGGTGCTCCAATTCTGTCCTCGCTCACAGCTGGCCTCTTCTCTCACAGCAGAAAAGAAAAAAAGTGTATTTATTTCTGGAGGTTACATAACTTCCAGAACTGCTGTCTGGAGGATGGTAGCTGGCTATGTGAAGATTGGCCCAAGTTCTTGGATGCTAAGTACCTACAAGTTCATTCTCACTTGCTTTAGAGGCTCTGCGTCAATATCCAAATCCAAATATTTTCTATTTTCAAAATCCGACCTCACTACAACTATCCACAGATCACCAGCAGACATTCGGGCTACAACCACAGGTTCCACTGATTCTGCTCGTTGCCCACTCACACAGTCAGTGAGATTATCGTTAGTCATCATCAGTATTGATTTATGGTTTGAAGTTCTCTTTAATCATGTGTGTGTTAGCTACAGCCTTTTGCAGCAGCCCTCGCAGTGACATCAATTTGGAGAGAACCCCTTCAATGCCAAAGCTCTCATGAAAAGGAAATCCCCACCCCGACCCCCCCTCTATGGCTCACTCCCTCTTTCCCTTCAGTGGCACACACTGGGGGACTGTGCTCGTCTCAGCGCCAGTCACACAACATTTTCCACACAGCACTGTGAGCCTTCCAAAAGCATTTGCCTTCCCCTTTGGCTTGCAGCTTTCATTTGCATGAGGGAAATGAGTCGTGGCCTCCCAAGCGTAAAAAAAAGGAAACAAATGCATCACAAACCTACTGTACCTCCATTTAAGACAAAACATGACATTCTCTGTGCACCTGGACCTGAATTCAAGTTTTTACATTTTATATGACAACAAGATTATTTTGAATTTGACTCTAAAAATTGATGTTTTTCCTCAGCACTCAGACATTTGAAATCTCTCTGCTGCCTGTACAAAAGATTGTTGGGGACAAGCAGCTGCTGCTGCCATTGACTTTGAATCAAGGAGAAGTGAGTCAGAAAAAAAACTGTCTGGAGCAGCTGTACCTGACAAGCAGCCCAAGCGGCAAGTCAACTCCACCCACCTGCCTGGCCATTAATAAACCTCTCCCCTCTTTTCCCCTCTCTCCTTCCCCTCTTCCCTTGTTTGGGGGCTCTGCACATCTGCGCGAAAATCATCATTTCAGTCTGACGCAGCAGGATCCCACGCAGCCTGTCAGCCCCAGGAAAGGAAGGGAAAAGTTTTATGTCAGGGGAGAACTGCCAGCTTTTATGCTGTCTTAATACCAACTCAATATTTAAAATACAGTTCTCGAATGGTGCTTGAAATAGCAGTAGACTCCTTCGATATCTAGTATTTAAGAGGTACCTTTTTAAGCATCAGAGAGAATAAGCAACATACAGGATATCTGTGTAATTTACCCATTCTACATGGAATGATAGATGGATAAGATTAACCTTCATTCTTTGTACTATCTGCCCATGCAGGAAGCCGGAGAAATAGCCCCCAGCTTCCATTTTGTGCCATAAAGAAATCAAACCTGTTTTCCAAAATGTGGCCCTTTGGGTGCTGCAGAAGCCTGTAGAGGGAGTTTATGCAACTAAGGACTTACTTTAATTATCTTAATGTCACACAGAGGCAATTATTTTTCATGTGAAAGATTTTGATGTGATATACCACCTTTAATTAGACCTTATTTACAAGGAAAGTTGTCTCATTACTTGCAGTGGTGTGAAAATAATCAATAGCAGATGGAGTCTTTTTCACTGAAAATACAGAGCTACTACTACAGAGCTATACTACTATAATGCTTTTATTCTTTCCATTTTCTTTTGTAAGTCAGGTTTCCACCATTATGGGTGCCAGTCAATACGCCTAAGGCTCCATCTTGAGGTTGGTTTGAGTTTGGGTGTTCCCTGTTTGCACAGTGCACTTTGTGATGAAAAAGAAATACTCCATAGCCTTAGAGTTAGTTCTGACTCACCAAAGCCACACAATAATACAAACAAACTAACCGATCAAGACAGCAGTAGAACAGCAACTAACTGATCGAGGCAGCGAAGAACAGCAACTCCCATGTTCTGCAAGGTAAAATTATTGTTTTTGTCAATGGAGTCTGGAGGTTTTCAAGAGAGCAGGCTTCAGTTCTCCATTGGAAAGGGCTGTCTGACAGGCAAGGTAACGCTGTGAAAATATTCTAAATATGGCGTACACTTAAAGGGATACTTTGCCAATTTAAAACCAGCTCTGTGTCATGGCAGTGTGTGCAGATGAACGGCTTCCCTCCAAATATCTACCAGCTATCAGCTTATTGGCCACTTACGTATAGGCTACACCGTAGAGCCTATGTATGACTATAAATCAGTCTTTAGTCTAACGTTTTTCTCAGACACAGAGTGATTGTTATTGTGCAAAGGATTGAGACGTCATAGCCGTTGTACATGCTTATTATAACACAAGAACCAATCACATTGCTTAATTTGAGCTACCCATTTTATAAAATGATTTTTGTATCTGGTTGGAAGTTGGAACTTAAGTTTTTTTAAAGGGGAACTCCACTAATTTCACACATTAAGTCTCTTTACAAGTCTTCAGGAGTACATCTATGTATCTGAAAATTGAAAATTGAAATTTATACAAAGCCTTTCATGGCTTCATAAGGTGCTGTGTGACGTTCAACAAATTAGTAGCACAAGCAGAGAAGACTCAGTAAGTGACTCAATCATGTCAAACTTTATTCTTAATTCGTCACATACAATTGACAGTACAATGTAGTTTACTTTAATCTCTGCATTTAACCCATCCTAAGCATAAGGAGCAGAGGACAGCCACATACAGGGTCCAGGGTTCAGTGTCTTGCTCAAGGACACTTTGACATGTGGACGGAGAAACCTGGGTTCAAACCAACAATCTTGTAGTTGAGGGCCGACCACTCTACCTCTGAGTCACAGCCACCCATAATAATGGTATATAACAATAGACTGTGTATATATATATATATAATAGAATATAACAAAGGGTGTGTTTTATAGCTTATAAGCTATTTCTTTTTAAGACTATGAATGTGTTAATTCTTCTTTCAAAAGTAACATTATCTCTTTTTAACTGCCAATGCCAGGCTCCTGTGGATAATTTCCCCCCAACTGACACTGTTGTTTGAAACCAATAAATCAGACTTGTTTGGTTAAGTTTACCTTTATGTCCGAATCCTTTGGTGGTACTAGCTGGTATTTTAGGGAAACCAATGCAGTTACAGAACATTCAACTCAAAGTGTATATTAACATCAGTGGTTTAAAAAAGAGCTGTTTAGGTTGTTTAAGTGAACCTGATTAGTCTGTCTGTCGTTCCTTCTCCCTCCAAAATGTATTATTCTATTGCTCTTGATTAATGTAGATAATTGTTTGTGATGCGAATAAACTGCACAACCTTTGACAACCCACTTTCTACACTATTCATTTTCCCTTCTCCCCTGAAGCCAACGCTTCAATTCTGAATAGGCTAGCCAGGCTCCAACACACACACACACACACACACACACACACACACACTCACACACACACACACACACACACACACACACACACACACACACACACACACACACACACACACACACATATAGCGCCATCATCGCCACATCCAGTCACACTGTTTGCTACCTGCTACTTAATCATTTTTGGGCAGTCCAATCCAACAGAAGCACATTCTTCTTTTATACCTAACAAAGCATGCTTTAAGTTTGTAGACCATTTTAACGCTTTGGCAACATTTTAGTTTCTTCCTCCTCAAGCAATGGGACAGACATCTGTATCATCATTTCTGTATCTGTAAATCACTGGTCTCTGAAGCAGCCTGTGCCATGTCAAATCACTGCCAAGCAGCCCTGAAAGACTTTGTATGGTAAGTTAACATGCTGCATGCATTTGAATTAAAAAGAGAGAAAAAGGGGGATTTGTATATCAGAACGGATTTCTTTAGACACCCCGGAGATACTATTTTTTAAAAATCGTCTCACCTTAGCTCTCACTGAATACTTGAAACATTACAGAAATTAACTGGGAACAGTTGAATAAATAACTATGGTAATAGCTATGAATCTGAGCAGTATTTGCTTTTAGTAAGAAGCCCAACATTTTCCTATGCCACAAAGATGTACAGCTTTGAACTCATCCCGGTCATGACAAATGGGAGAATGTGCATCCAGCGCACATTAACATTGAAATGCACTTGATTATTTCTAGCAGTAATAAACAATGTAAAACAAAAAGATATGTAGCCATACTGTATCACTGCAAAATCTCCCAGTCACCTTTTCAATCCGTTTGAAATCATAAAGCTGTAAATCAGCATTAGAAGAGATTAAGAAGCAGCACAAATGGACAGCTGGAGACGGCAGTTCACAAATACAAAATGTTGAATGCTGCAAAATAAATGTCGGTGCTATTCAACCTTGAATTTTGCATTCAGGATTTGCTCTTTTTGGCCGACTAGGGCTATTAATAGCAGTGATGATCACCCTCTGAAGGCTCCTTCTATCTCTTCCTGTGCTCCTCAGCGTTTGCCAGGGACTGCTGCTTTGACAGGTCATCTACACCAATTAACTCTGGCATGAGATGCTGTCAACAAGTGCAGAGGTTTCACAACTTTGGGCTTTGACAATGGCACTACAGCTACTGTTAGAAATATCCAGACAGAGCAAGTGGTAATTGCATTCACAAGTGGGCCTACATGTGTGCTTTGAAAGGTGTCATTGTGTCAGTTGTAGGAATATTCAGAGTCAAAAATGGTGAGAATTCCCACCTCTGATTTTAAAAAAAGAGTAAGACATTACAAATTAAAGAAGTGATGGCTTGAAGAATTAAAGCCTCTTCATGCAATAATAATTGTTTCCGGAAAGTCACTTCTGCTCCAGTGTGGGTCCCCTGCCTCTTCTAATCATTTCTCCACACTGATCATCACAGAGGACAGACTGGGCCATTAAAGAGGATCAAGTACTGGGTCCTCCATTCCCCCAAAGGCTTTTATGTAAATTAGCAATGAACACGCTTCTCCACATCACAACAGACAGAGCACAACAACAACAACAACAACAACAACGGAGGCTGTCTGCTTCCTGTCGGACAGCTTACCAATCAGTGACATGGGAAATAGATGGCATGGCAGAGGGAGGAGCTGCTGACAATATTTTCACGTCAGATCCTTTTGAGGGTGAACAGAGTTTTGCTTGCTTTGTTTCACTTTGTCCGTGCATGTGACACCCTGAACCCAGGGATTTAATAAGTCTGTAGCCAATGCAGGATGCAAATCAAACACTTGCTCCTGTAAGACAGAACCCAGGGCCTTTTGACACTCCTCCTGACATGCACTGCTCAAGCTTCCTAACAAGGAAGCAACTCGTATTAGTCTTTCTGCACTCAAAAGTGCAATGGCAGACAGAGCGTCACATCCTTGATCCGGCATCCCAGGGGAAACCTTTCTCTCACAGTGTGTGTGTGTGTGTGTGTGTGTGTGTGTGTGTGTGTGTGTGTGTGTGTGTGTGTGTGTGTGTGTGTGTGTGTGTGTCAGCACCTCTTCCGTTCATCCCTTCATCCGTCTACAGCATAGTAACGCAAAGCAGAGCAATGGCGGCTTAATGACACAAGCTCTGGTGGCAAAGTGCATGGCCCTTCACATGGGCACTTCCCTCCCCAGTGAAAGTAAAGGGGTGTTGTCTAGTGTGTACTCAGAGATCAAAAGCCTTTCAGGACTCATGCAACATGAAAAACACTGTCAGATGGAACAGATTGGCAAGGACAGTAACTTCTCAGTTTGAATATCAACACTTCCCCTTTTAGAACAAATGTGTGACCTTATTCAAACGAGCTGAGAGAGACACACGTCCTCTCTTTGACTCCTGCCTCCCTGTCAACGGCGTGGGGCTGAACGAGCAGGACAGGATTGGTTTTATTCCAAACACCAGTAACACCAGATCTTATGACTGAGTTTCCCAGGGTCTGATTACATATGTGAGACACTGTAAGAACATGTTTCTCCTGCCAGTTTACCCCATTGATATCCATGAAATATTAGATGCAGAGAATGTGCTGTGCACCCACATAGGAGGGAAAGTGTACATTTCATTATTTCTTTGAAATCTTAGAAATTTGACTAATGACATAATCTGGTGTTTTAAAATGTCAGAGATAATCTGCCTATGAAAGTAGTGAGGGTGAACCAAAAGACTACAGTTGAAGACTGAGGGGTTCATTACCACAAGCTTCACGTTTCACATTTCATCAATAGAAAAAATATTAATTAAGGACACTTTGATTCAACTCAATTTTATTTAGTGTCAATTCCTAACAGACATCTCGAGGCACTTTACAGATAGAGTAGGTCTAGACTTCACTCTATAAGTTACAGAGAGCCAACAACTCCCCCAAGAGCAAGCATTTAGTGTGACAGCGGCAAGGAAAAACTTCCCTCTTCAAATACAGACAAAAATACAAAGTAGTAATTTTCCTTTAAATGGCTAGTTACCATTCGCCCAAGCTAAACTACTATTCATTTGTCATTCAAATGCTAATAAATAACTAGAAAAGAAGACACTGTGCAGCACAGCAGATGTCTGTTCAGCTATCACAACAGTCGTGAGTTTTCACCACGCTTGTGTTGTTTCTGTGCTGCGTGTCACGGCAAGAGAGTTTCACAGTAAAGGGGAGAATAACAGGAAGGGGAGGAATGGGACTTGAAGGCAGGTGAGTGAGCAGAGGAAAATAGCTACTGTTGACAGCACAGACCGGTCTGCTGTGGTCAGGTCCAATGTCTGGACTCTGAAGAAACACTGAGGGATTCCTCTTATAATCAGCAGTCAGAAAAACTGGATGAGCTAACATTTGCTTCAAAGGATGTCCAACTTATGACTGTGGTTTATCTGCTTGTCAAAGATACAACCACTTAGAAAACTCAACATTGAAGGCATACTAAATGACTGACAGAGAGGAAACCTCGCTGCTTTGGGAAAGTGTAAGCCAGCGGTAAGCATTTTTTACTGAAACTGATCAAATACATTTTAGGAGAGAGTTTATATTTTAGAAAATATCCAAAGCCTCTTTCTTGGAAATCCATTCCTCTTCCACTGTTGCAGCAAATAAACGTCTGTCTCTTTTCATCAGGAGCATCTTGAATGCATTATTCATACAGTATTTCCCTCTGTTTGGATGGTATTCTGGACTCCTCTCATTCAGATCATTTGTACTTTTGTCCATGTATCTAGTATAAATAAATGATTAGCCGCTGCAGATGTTTGTCTTCCCCATTAAGCTGCTTCTCTCATCATTTATCCTCTGAAACTGAAGTTTACTTCATCTTTAACTTGGCTAAGTTCTTCTGTGGAAAGAAAGAAAGAAAGTAATCACTTTGAAATGTTCCTCTGTTACTGTTTGCAAATTGTTTTCAACGCACACTGATGTACTCTGGAGCCGCTTCATAAACACTTTGCCAGAATAATTCAGCTGTAAATCAAAAAGTTATTACTTCATAGTGCACTTCCAACCAGAAAATACAGCTTTTTTTTTTTTTTTTACACATAAAATCATTTTGAGTGCTTTTTCAGTCATCTTTTCCATCGGTTCTTTATGGAGCTGCATAGCAAAGTGAAATAATACTCAATTGTCAAACGTCTTCCTCCCTTGCCTTGTTTTGGCTGTAGAGACACCAGTGCATGCTCAGTCATGAATGTGAGTTTGTAGCCCTGCCTCGCTTCTTGATTGCGCCTGTCTGGTCATGCTCAGCTCATCTCAGGGATGTTTCCACTCATCGGAGGCGTCGCAACACAGAGTGAATATTAACAGAGAAAGAGGGGGACAGAGCAGATTATGCAGCCTTGTAACTTTTAATGAGCTGTCACACCGTCAGACTCCGACAGATAATTAACCTCCATGATTTGTCATGTCATAATATCACTGGAAGATTCTTCTGTGTGCCTCGGGATGGACTTTTTAATCTGCGTGTGATCTGCATGTTTACTGGCTGCAGGTAGTGGTGGAATGTAACTAAGTACATTTACTCAAGTACTGTACTTAAGTACAAATTTGCGGTACTTGTACTGTACTAGAGTCTTTTCTTTTCATGCCACTTCCTACTTCTACTCCACTACATCTCAGAGATAAATATTGTACTTTTAACTCCACTACATTACTCTGACAGCTTTAGTTACTAGTTACTTTACAAATTAAGATTTTTGCACACAAAACACATGTAATTTATAAAATATGATGCTTTATTATAAATTTAACTACCCAACAATATAACAGCCTACAAGTCCAGCTGAAATGATTAGCTGATTAATCACTTAGTTGATTGACAGAACTGTTTGGATCGTTTCCAGTTTCTAAAAATGTTCTGCATTGAGTACTTTTTTGTTTGTTTTTAAGATTGTTTTTTGGGCTTTTATGTCCTTTAATCAACAGCTGGAATCGACAGCTTGAAGAGAGGAAAGGGGAGAGAGAGGGGGGACGACAAGGGCTGCGGGTCGGATTGAACCCGGGCCGTTGCCAAGGATACATGGGACATGCGCTCTACTGGGTGAGCTGAAGGTCACATTGAGTACTTTTACTTTGAATATTTTAATTACATTTTCCTGATGATACTTACATACTTTTACTTAAGTAACATTTTTAATGCAGGACTTTTACTTGTAACAGAGTATTCTTATAGTGCGGTATTAGTACCTTTTACTTAAAGGGGCGCTATGCAGTGTTGGCCATTTCTTCACTGTTTTCTCTCTTTTTGCTCGCAGGTTTCTCTACAGAGCTCCCTCTACAGCTTCAGAATAGATATTTGTCAGCTCCTATGATTACTCGTGTCTGACTCCTCCCTCGGTCAGTCTGCCGTTTCCTCTTTCTCTGTTCCTCCGACAATGCTTTCCTAACTTTCTGCTTCTTTTTTGCCGGCTCAGCCATGACGATAGTGTGAAAAACTCCATCGCTACCTTGTTCTTATAGCTAGCCGGTTCCTGTATGCGTGCAGTGCCGTGAAGCTATTCGTCACATCGTGAGACCTGATATCACGCCATACTTCCTGATACTGAGGCCGGCGGCTCGCCAGCCAAAAGTCGCAAGGGTGGTTTTTCCGCTCACAGGCGCTAGGGGGGGGGCGAGACGACCACCATTCAACCCGAAGAAAAGTCTGCATAGTTCCCCTTTAAGTAAGGGTTAAGATCTGAATACTTCTTCCACCACTGGTCATGGGAAAACATTCAACCTGCACGCCTGGAGGACAGCAGCTCCCCTTCCTCATATTTCTCTCTCTCTCTGTCTTCCTCTCCTCTTTTCACCCTTGACTGTATTCTGTCTTTCTCACCAGCTCTCAAGTCCAGCTGCAAACATCAAGGTTTTGTACAGTAAGCCATTGGCAGTAGTGGAATGTAACTAAGTACATTTACTCAAGTACTGTACTTAAGTACAAATTTGAGGTACTTGTACTTTACTAGAGTCATTTCTGTTCATGCCACTTTCTACTTCTACTCTGCTACATTTCAGAGAGAAATATTGTACTTTTTACTCCACTACATTAATCTGACAGCTTTAGTTACTATTTACTTTACAAATTAAGATGTTTGCACACAAAATACATGTAGTTTATAAAATATGATATTTTATTATAAATTAAACTACCCAACAATATAACGGCCTACAAGTCCAGCTGAAATGATTAGACCATTAAACACTTGATTGACAGAACAGTTTGGATCGTTTCCAGTTTCTAAAATGTGAGGATTTTTCTGCATTGAGTACTTCTACTTTTAATACTTTAAGTACTTTTTCTGATGATACTTACATACTTTTACGTAGGTAACATTTTCAATGCAGGACTTTTACTTGTAAGGGAGTATTTTTACAGTGTGGTATTAGTACTTTTACTTAGTAAAGGATCTGAATACTTCTTCCACTACTGGCTGCAGGTACGAGGAGATGGAGGAGAGGAAAAAGAGAGGAGTGATTGTGATGGAGGTCAGAGATTATGCCGGCGGATGTTGATTCCTCGGGCAGTGCCGGTCCTCTGGGAAGTCTCAGTCTTTTTATAGTCTCCGTGGTCAGGCTGGAGGAGCTGCTGAGATCCCACACAGCCCACATGACACCTCATTTCTTTTCTTATTTCATCTCTCTCTCTCTATCCATCTCCTCTTAAAGAGAGCCAACATAAAGCTAATGTTTGTATCTAAAGTGCTGCGCTCTCCCCAGGACGTTTCCCTCATAGTGGCCAGGAAGGTTGTTCAAATAAACACTACACATGTAGACTCTCACTCGCTGTTTCACTCCCTGGAGGAGGCAGCTTGGGAGATTTACTGTGTATTTTACTGTTATCAGGCATAAATGGCATTCGTGACGCATCACTCGAGATTTATGCGGCAAAGAACATATCAAGAGATATGCAGGCGCCAGTTATGTAAAGAAATTCACAAATGGGATGTGAGAAAAAGCAGCAACACATACAGAAGCACCCGCGTGGACTGTGTGTGTGTGTGTGTGTGTGTGTGTGTGTGTGTGTGTGTGTGTGTGTGTGTGTGTGTGTGTGTGTGTGTTCAAATTTGTTTCTTAGGATAAACCCTTTGAGATGTATCATCTCGTTTTCGAGGGGGTCCCAACTATACCAAAAATAACACAATCATTACGTACAACATACATACAACTGGCAAAAAACTAAGTGTGTGTGCATGTGTGCATGCTGTACACAGGCACAGCGCCACACACTCTATGAGAACAGTGAGAGGCTGCATCTTGTCTGTGGGTGGGACCAGATGAGCAGACAGTCCAGTTTACCAAACTGTGAGCTGAGCTGGAGCTTCTAAGTTCCGGACGGGCTCCGAGGACGGAGGAGGGGGGTTGGCTGGGAAACACAGACGCAATTTTTGTATGGCTCACCTCCTGCATCTCTATACATCTTATTCGCTGTCACACACGCAAACACATCTATAAACACAGTAGTTTTCCATCAAATCCAATGACATCCTCCACTAATATTTTGGTTAGTTACACAACCCTTAAATTGGGACTCCCAAGTGTTATTGTCAGAAGGCATGTACAGTGTATACTGCTTGTAGTCTATCTTGTTTTTGCCTTCTGTAAGCTCCTCTAGTCTGGTAAGTACAGGTACCACCATATCATTTAGTAAGCCAGAAAAATATTTAGTATGTCCTAATCAAGGTTATTGTGGTTTCAAATTTTCAATTAGTTCGATTTTATGTTAGTTTTGACTTTTTGATTTCATTTTAGTTTAGTTTTCAGAGTGTGTTTGCTAGTTTTAGTTCAATTTCAGTTTTTCAGAAAGATTTAGTTTTCATATATTGAGTTTTAGTTTTACCAGAGTTTTAGTTTGTTTTTGTTAGAGCCAGGTATACTGTCTCAGAAGAATGTAGCTACATATACATACAAAATACATGGTTCAAGAACTTTAGGAATGGCCATGATGTTAAATGCTTCATCTTTGCGCTTCTTGAAGGTTTTAGTTTTTATTTAGTTTATCTTTACTAAAACTTTTTCACTACAAATCTTTCGCTTAGTTTAGCTTTAGTAACAATCCCTTGCACAGCATGTATTAGCAAGAAGATAAAAGTTCAAGATGCAATTTTATGATAAAGTAGTATGACCAATTGTATGCATACTGCGTGCAGCAGTACATCCTTTGTAAAGGCAGCTGCAGTACGTATTAAAAAGTAAAAAGAATCTATGTTCTCACGTAAGGTATTTAAGTACAGTTTTGAGGCACCTGTACTTTGCTTGAGTATATCCATTTAGTGTTACATTCTACTTCTACTACACTACATTTCAGATGAAATATTGTACTTTACTACTACATTAATCTGACAGCTTTAGTTACTTTGCAAATTAAAATTTTTGCACACAAAACACATGTAGTTTATAAAATACGATGTTTTATTATAAATTAAACTACCCAACAATATACATACTAATACATAATACTTTTTATTCCACTGCATGTATGGGTTATATACTACTTGAGATTGACAGGGACAAAAGGGGGCTGTGGGCCACAACATTTAAATCTTGCTAACGGATAAGTAATTATATTAAAAACAGTATTTATTATCATCATTTTATTTAAATAATGATATCAATATAATAATCCAGTAATATAATATATGAGATTATAGCCTTGACAGAATGCATTCTGCTGCATAATGAATACTTTTACTGATAATTCTTTCAGCACAGCATGTTTTATGTTGTGGTATCACTATTTTTACTTCATTAAAGGATCTGAATACTTCTTCCACCACTTCCCTTATTGAAGCCTTAGTTTGACTAGTGTTCTTATGTGGTGGCTAGTGCTCTCCTGTATGCTGTTGCATGCTGGGGCAGCAGACTAAGAGTGGCAGACACCAACAGACTCAACAAACTGATTCACAAGGCCAGTGATGTTGTTGGTGTGGCGCTGGACTCCTTAAAGACAGTGTCAGAGAGGAGGATGCTATCCAAAATACACTCCGTCCTGGACAACTCCTCCCACACACTTCACAACACACTGGTCAGTCTGAGGAGCACCTTCAGCAACAGACTCAGACTCCCATGATGCACCACAGAACGCCACAGGAGGTCATTACTGCCTGTGGCCATCAAACTATATAACTAACACTGTATTTATGTTGACACTGCACTGAATTTGTACAATCCATTTGAAACAATGTTTTTAACCTAATGCTACTTGTAATCTAATTTCACTTACTTCTACTTATGTATTTATTTATTTATTACTGTAGCTATGTTACTTTATACACTTATTGACTCTTATTTTACCTTGAATTTGACTGTGAGCAACTGCAACTAAAAAATTTCCCTGAGGGGATCAATAAAGTATTCTGATTCTGAAGCCTTAGTTTGACTAGTGTCCTTATTGAAGCCTTAGTTTGACTAGTGTCCTTATTGAAGCCTTAGTTTGACTAGTGTCCTTATTGAAGCCTTAGTTTGACTAGTGTCCTTATTGAAGCCTTAGTTTGACTAGTATCCATTGTGGATTGATTGTATGACAAATACAAAATGTTGTGAAATTGTTGACAAAATGGGCTGAGCTGCAGAATTTAGAAAAGACTCAATCAACACGTCCAGCTCTGTGTGTTAACAGTGCTGAAATACAAAGGCCAGGACGAAGATACCTCTATGCATTTAATACAGGGGGACTGGGACCTTCCTCCAGAGCGCTACGGAGGAGGGTCTGGCTAGTCCACACAGCAGTCCTGGTTGGGAAGAAAATGGGCTTTGGTTTATTGGCATTTCTTTAAACCAATCACAATCGTCATGGTTTTAGTCGTGCAACAGAAAACTCAGATTGGACAGATAGTCTAGCTAGCTGTCTGGATTTACCCTGCAGCGATCTGAGGAGCAGTTAACCATAGTCCTCAGAAATCCACCGGAGTTTAGAATGCCAACACAAAGAAAGCGGAAGGTAACGGACGTGCGGCTGAAAATTAGGGACATCCTGCGGAATTTCCGGTGGCACCTGAACAACCCCAGAAATGAAGCGCCGTCAATATAGACTATGTTCTTGTAGACTGTAAACTGTTTGCTACCTAGTTTCCAAACTTGGTGATTACCTTCTCTACAAAGATCATTTCTAGACATGCTTTAATACTGTGCATATCAAAATAGTATTTTAATGATAATTGAAATGAGAAGTTTAATTAACTATAAAAAAATCCATAATATTACATCTACTCCAGCCTCATTGATGTATCCAAAATCTTTTAATTTTTTTTCAAAAGTTCATTTTGTGTCCAGCGCCTATTTCGCTGTAATACTGCCGACCTTACTTTATGTCATATTTATGTCAGTGCAGAGACTTTTGTTGTTTAGAAGCAGAGAAATGTAATGTTTCAACGAGGTCCTCTACGCAATTGTATGCCATCCAGAAGCTTTTAAATCCATCATGGAATTACAGTGTCTTTGTAATATAAACAAATAATTATGAATCCGAAACTCGAGTCATGTAATCTCCGATATATTTTTAAACTAGCCTTGTTCTGTGTTTTAGCTTGATAGCTAACACCAGGGCCTTTCCAAGGAGGGCTTCGGTGCCTGCGTAGCCCTTCCAGAAGCATAGTTTTCGGCCCTGGAACTTCATTGACTTTTCAGATAGCTGACCTGGAACTTCAGTGACTTTTCGGATACTTTGCACAATAATTCCAGAACGATAAATCCACAGCTGAATGGCTATTTGTTCATCTTTTCATATGAAATGTATTATTTTACTGTTAGACAACTGCCATAGAGCTCAACAGTCCCACCCACAGCGGCTTCCGGAAGTAAAAATACAATGCAATTTCTCCATTGACAAATTGGAGTATAAGCCATAAAATTGTAACCGTCGATGATAGACTTAAAACCAGCATGCTGACATAACTCAGCGATTGTATATGCTCATATAGACACCACAAATCATGGGGCACTACCCTTGTTTTGAGATAAATGTCTTTTATTCGCGATGTCTTGGATAAGGTCTTCATTACCCACGATCCTGAACAATCCCACAATCCCACAGTGATGCCTCTGATTGGTGGAACTCATGCTGGTGAGGAGGGGGGGTGTCAGTACCCGATCTCTGCTGCCTGCACGATCCGTCACGAGGATTTACAACCCTGCACGAATCACGATCTGTTCCACGCTTCTGACCTTAGCCTCTGCCGGGAAGCTAACGTTAGTTTAGCTAACAGCTAATTCGGCTAACCGCTAGCTGACAGCTGACCTAAGGCATGGTCTAAAACTCTTTATATACGGATTTTTCCAGACGTCAATGGGAGAAATGAATGGGTAATTTACTTCCGGAACCCAAGGTCTCTCAGAGGAGGGGCGGGACTGTTGAGCTCTATTTTGACTGCTGACAGTCTTGACTGATGGCTGTGTCGACCAATCACATAAAGTCATGTCAGGAGACAGGGAGCTTGCTCAGCCAATAGACAACCTTAACCTGACAACAATCAGGAGGGCCTTGTATGTAGTGTGTGTGTATTGAAGGCAGACACAGGCAGGTCAGATGCAGTCCTGGTTGTGGAAATGAGTGTGAAGTGGCCTCCTTATGTCTAATAGCATACAGGAAATGTAGTGGAGATGACACAACTAACTTTTTGGATAAAAGTGTGTGGCCTCTTCTGGGGAAAAACTCTAAATAGTTTTATATTTGTGTCAGTTACAGTGTTCGATTTGGTTTCCCCAGATTGTCAAGACTTGGAGGAACAATTTCCAAAAGTCTTGTTCATTATTGTTCTGTGTGATTTCAATACATTTCTGTGAGATTCAATTTCTGTTCAGTTATTTATAGTCTTACAGTGTACAGTATACACTCATGTGACATCCCTGCAGCATACAGTACATATCCTGACAGCTCAAGTTGTCCTGAAAAAAATAATGTCTAACTTGATGGTGCATAATAGGGTTGAGGTTTCAACAAACTCTGTGTGTGAAGTAACAAAACACATTTTTGAGTGGAGGGGGGGGGGACTTTAAGTAGGACAGAACATTTTGTGTGGTCTTTGCTGGGAGAAGATTCTTGAGGATACTACTTACCACTGATACTGAGGCCTGGTCCACACATACAGGGGTATTTTTTTTTAAACCTACATTGTGTAATTTTTGGAGTTGATTCTTAGCAAAAAAAACCTTTGTTCTTTCACAAATATGTGCTCATTCATGTGTAATTACTTCCACCAACTAATCAAAGTATTCTCATAAGCGTAGAATCTGCCATTCAGAATCATTCAGAATACATACGAGCGAGTCGCTTGAATGGCGGCCGCCATGTTGCGCCTCCATCTTTAAAATACCTTAGCCAAAGAGGGACATACTTCCGTCTTTCGCGCTTTTAGACTCAGTGGCACAGTGACGAATGCCAGGGAGGGAGGGAAAAAGAGAATTAAAACGACAACACGACAGGCAAAGCAACAAGACCAAAGTTAATATTGGAGTGGCTAGAACAGCTGTGTGTAAACGATGGAGATTCTAAGAGCTAATTTCGGGTTCTGCCACCGTAGGAGTTAAAACGTGCTCGGAATGGGGGGGGGCTAGAAAGTAATATTCAGTTGGTTGTCATATACAATTTCACCGCTAGATGGGAGAAATTCTTACACAATGTAGCTTTAAACATATATTTTTCAATGCGTTTTGGCCTTTCGTCCATATACAAACACCGTTGAAGGTCACTGTAGATGAAGCTTTTGGAAAACTCCGGCCAGGGTGAAGACTTTAAGAAATGCTGCTTGGTGCTGTTCACCTCTCCAAAAATGTAACTACACATCGCGGCAACGCACGTCGCTCGGCCGTGGCTGGGTAGCGTTGCATTTCCCCCGACTCATTTCCTGGTTCTTCTTCTCCATAAACAACATGAAATCAAGGAGAGGGTTAACTTTTCCTGCTACATGGGAGACACTTTGTTTCTCTCACTATGCCTCTAGAGTCTGTACTCGCTCCGAAGCTAATCGCCGTCACTCTCTCACTCGCTCTGCCACACACACACACACACACACACACACACACACACACACACACACACACACACACACACACACACACACACGCCAGCCCTGCTATTTTCTTAAAGAGATTGATGCATACACCAACACACAAGTATAAACTTCAGGCCACTTACGTAGGCTACAGCGAAAGCTCTGCGTGGAGCCTCCACAGAAACATAAATCACACTTAAGACAAAAAGGTCTCCTGTGAGAACAAGATATAAGCCCTGTATTACTATTGATCTCCACTGGAACAATCTGAATGGACAGACAGAAAGAAAATAATGAAACCGTTTCTCAACATGGTGCTTCCTCGCCCAGGAGTTCTGCATGTGTGTTCTGTATTAATCTATTTTACTTTTCTGTGTCAAGTAAAGTTTCAAGCAAATTAACTGTTTTCAGTGGAAGAGGAAATGTGAAAAACACAGGAACCAAAGGAAAGGTTCAGTTAACCAAATGTGAAAAGAAATGGCACCTAAGAAAAAAGGATGTATTTAATAGGCATGCTAATGCTTTTCTTAAAACCATGCCCTGTAGCAAAAGCAGGCAATTCACATGAGAAGCATAGATTTTCTTCTATTGTTTGTGGTGTATCGATGCATCAACAGAGTGAGAGGATGAATATCACAAATAAAACAGAGCTGCAGAGGAGTTGGATCATTGTAGTAATTGTTGTTCTCATGGGATCATCATTATATGTATTATCATGAGCTGCAAAATAACATTGTTGGAATTTTTTTCAGGCAAGACAGTAATGTTAGCTTGTTGTGGTTGACAAGAACCAACATACTGTACTCCTCCAATAGCAAATTTGGAAAGCAAACTAAATGTTGTCTTCAGCTTTTGGGACACGACAGACTTTAATTTCTTTATCTTATTTTGTAATACATATTTGTTTTCCTTCTTTGTCTTTGTGAGCTAGCTAGCTAACTCTAAACCCATGTGTCATATTGTGTAATAAAGTGTAATGTAATTTTGTTTTTAGATACATTTTTTGGGGGGGTTCTTGGGTTTTTCTGGTTGTTTCCTTGTATTTTGTTTGATACTTTTTAGAGTATGTTATGTTTCTTTTATTTTCATGTACGTGTCATAAATTGTTTTAATACTGTCTGATTTAATGTTGTTTTGGACCCCACGAAGACTAGCTGGTCATCTAGGCGTCAGCCAATGGGGATCCTTATAATAAACTAAAGCAGGGGTCTTCAACGTTTTTTAAGCCAAGTTCTCTGAACTAAACTAAACATAAACTAACATCAGCTCCTTAAGTCAAAGTACTGTACTGTACTGTACTGTACTGTTGTCAGATAGTACGTAGATCCAAAGACAATGTTGAAATGCATAGAAAGATTATTTTCTAATGACCCAGAGGAGATGTTACACTTCTCTTCAGCCAGCTGGTAAAATCAGCTCTGTAAAATCCATGCAGACGTAGTGTGGCGAGCGGCCTGGCAGCCTCACGCGAGAGCAGCCTGTCGCTGAAGACAGCCTTAATAAGCAGATCACCAGCAGGTTTATTCCTTCAGATGGGAAGTAGCTCAGGAAGCAGAGGTGTGTCTCATTAGGGGAGAAATGACTCATCAGCAGACCTGACAGTCATCTGGTGTCTAGGGCAGATTCACCCTCCACTTGCTCTGCAAGTGTTGAAAAGATAATCCTCTGAAGCATGAATAAGCTTTCCACTTTACATTTTAAATTCCATTCATTTTCAATCTATTCATACTCTACTTACCTTTTTTTTCCTTTGCTCGTTTACAGTGCAGGCGTAGGCCCTAGTTGACAACTTATGTAACACTATAACAATAAAACTTTAAATATTCTTAGCAACATGTTGTGTAATCACATTTCCCAGGTAACCTCTCAAGAAAGAGCCTTTCTGTGAATGCAGCTTTTCCCTTCCTCACATATTATACTTCAAACCTCTCCCATGTCCCTCTTCCTGCCCCTTCTGTTTTATACCTGTGTGGTCAACAGCTCTGGGGATGTGTGAGGCTGGAAACTAGAGGCTCCACAAAGTCTTCCAACACCTTTACAAGTCTGGCACACAGGCAAGGGAGCTACTGTATTTGTCTAAGTGTCTTTCATTTATGTGGAAATGTACACTACATGGACACATTTCACTGAGATTAAAGAAGGTTTTTTTTGCTAAAACAGTTTTGATTCTTTCAAATGTTTCTATATTTTCCTGTTTTCTTCTCACTGGTTTGAAGTGGGTGGGGCTACTTTAAAAAACACACAATGTCATGTGTTTCTGTATACCAATCAACAGTTGTGGGGTTACTTTATGTCATCAGTCATATCTGAGGAATGCACACCCACACAGTCCTGATGAAGTACTTTTTTTGGGTTTAACTCATGATAAATATTATAAAAAAATAAATAAGAATGTTTTTTTCCAAACTGTAATTGTTGCTTTTCTTCTTGTCATGATTATGTACATTTATAGAAAGTTACTTACTTGATTAATCGTTTGGTCTATAAAATGGTGAAAAATGCCCAATTAATTACAGTATACTGAGCTACATTTTGCGTCTGCATCCTCGTCCTTCTACTGTCAGATATCTTCAGTTATGGGTCTTTTGAAAGCTTTTGAAATGCCAGTAAAAGAAGTAAACTTCCTTGGCTACACACACAATTTCTCGCCATTGCCATTACATATTTATCTTCCTTGGTGAGCTTCCATGGCTGTTCTGTGGTGTTGTAGCTGTTGTGCTAATACCATTATTGTAACTCTGGGTTTACGCAGGCAGCGTAAATAAATGCAGAGCAGAGTGAGGCCACGTCCACACGTACCAAAACAATCTTTTTTTCCTCCGTCTTCCCTGGCATCGTGTCAAGAATGTTTGCATCCAAACGGATCCATTTGTAAATGACTCAACACGCTACTATATATACCAGGCCTATAGGTGGCGCTGTTTCTGCTTCAGAAATTCACAAAAAACTGAGAAGAGGCGGAGCATGCACATAAAGCTTGCACGCTGTAAACAAACAGACAGTAGAAGAAGAAATCAAACACAAGACGAAAACGACGAAAAATGGCTCAATATCTTCTCCAGCAGGAAAACAAGCACGTAGTCCGCCGTTGTTGTTGTTGTTGTTGTTGTTGTTGTTGTTATGGGACGTCGTCGCGGGATAAGAGGTCGAAGGCTAGAGGTCAAGGGGTGTGCCGATGACATCATTGATACGCGTGTATGCGGCTTCGCCGTCCAAACGGAGACACAAGGAATTTTTTCACCCTGGGAACAGGTTTCAAAAAAGTGCGTCTTCAGGCAATGCGTTTACAGGATTCGTTTGGACGATCAGCCAAAATGATGCAAAACATGTGCGCCAAAAAGCGTTTCCGTGTGGATGGCCCCTGATTCAATTAATTTCCTATGACAACAGCGGTAGGAGCGGAGTCCGCTGACTACGAAGAAAGTGCCCAGAGGTTCACCGCTCTCCAAAGGTTGACTCCAAGTCCAGCTATATGATACATCTCTGCAGACTTCAGGGTTACGTACGTACGTACGTTAGCATTGTAGCAATGACAAATAGCTAGTTGCTGGCAATTTAAACTAAACTAAGTAGTAGAAAACTTACCAAATAGTTTGTGATAGGCCAGATAGAAACTGATAGAAACGTATAAACACCACCAAAACCCACAAAAACATTGTTAGCAAATAGCAGAGATGGGAGTAAGTCACACATGGGCAAGTCACAAGCAAGTCTCAAGTCTTAACCTTCAAGTCTCAAGCAAGTCAAGTCAAGTCATACAAAAGTTTCCATTTTTAAACAAGCTAAAGACAGTGGTTATGAACTGCTGGAGTTTTATTTGCATTTTTTCCTTCTCAATATTCAAAAGACATTGCGTCCAAGCCGCATACATCTGAACAGTTTAAATGTACACAAATAAAAAAGCACAGCCTAAAACTGATATTAGACCAACAATAAGTCAACATACATATTTGTTCAATATGCTTCAAACATGACATCAAATCATGAAATTCATTCAAACTATTGATTAATTCAAGTATAATGGTTTCTAAGTCAAATAATATTCTTCAAACATGTCTCACTTTTATGGGACAGAAACCCATCCTTTAACCTTTCCTTCTCTTAAAGAGTTTAAGAGTAGCTGAATCCCACCACCTTTGCGTAATTTGGAGAGATTGACTGAGTGTATTTATCACATGGAATGGATAGTAGGCTATGTTAATATTTGTCAGTGTATTTGTGAGTGAATGTGTGTGTGTTTGAGAGAGAGAGTGAGTGAAAAGTTATTAATATTGGTGAGTGAATGTGTGCATGTGCGTGTGTGTGAGAGTGCAGTGTGTTGTGTGTGTATGTGTACCTAGCTTTATTCACATACTTACATCTGCAAATGTGTGTGTGTGTGTGTGTGTGTGTGTGTGTGTGTGTGTGTGTGTGTGTGTGAGAGAGAGAGCGAGAGAGAGAGAGAGAGAGAGAGAGAGAGAGAGAGAGAGAGAGAGAGTGCAGTTTGTGTTGTGTGTGCCTAGTTTTATTCGCTATTACCGCCACCTTGAACAAAGAGGGGAGGGTGTGCTTATTCATGGCCCAAAACTGAAGGGAGTTCTGTCCATCACAAACGTCCAAATAGTGGTTCAGCTGAATATGGGGACTGGAACCCAAATCTCTCCCGATTTGAAGTGTCTGATGAAATTTGACATGGTGGTAGTTGACGTCGGAAATTTTTGTAGTGCAGACCTTGCAAACTGCCGTTTGTTTCTTCTTTGACTGGTCAGATGTGTAATCCTTATAGCCAAACTTTATTATTTTCGGTGCAGAGGGCTCCATGACGTTAAGTTACTAGCAGTAGCCAGTCTCGTTTACTACAGGTCTGCCACCACGTGCCACGTCACCACATCAACGGGTTCCCGCGCATGCAACAGCACTAAAATCGTAAAGTTAACTCCTCCTCAATATCAGAGGGGGAAAAGTATATATTTATTAAACGGAAAGTCAAGTCATTTCAAGTCATTTGACTCAAGTCTAAGTCAAGTCTCAAGTCATGAATATCAAGTCAAAGTCAAGTCGAGTCTTTTATGAATGTTTATCAAGCAAGTCTCAAGTCCTAAAATTTGTGACTCGAGTCTAACTCGAGTCAAGTCATGTGACTCAAGTCCCCCATGTCTGGCAAATAGTGTACACCATCGGCATCCTGTTGTGGCAACACAATTCCACTTGGAATCCACTGCACGCCACAGATACAGCGGCGTGGCAGTTGAAAACAGCTGCCTGTGGAAACCCAGCGTAATTGTTGTTCATGTAGTTGCTGCAGTAGCTGGGCCTCAGTCTTCTACTGAAGCACACAAAGAGCTCACACTAAAGGGACTGACAGAGCTGCTCAGATAAAAGCTACTCTTGCAACAAACCTCCCTGTCACGTTTTCACAGGCACATCAGCAAACACACACGGCCTCTGTGCACATGACATATACTTGTCCACCCACGTGTTTACAGTACTAATGAAACATACAAAGTCATTGACCTTGCGCATTCAAACACATGGACTTGTATGCAAAACAGATGTCCACCCTGTCTTCCTCCTTTGCTTGAAATATCTCCATCTCTTGCCAATATCCCTATCACTCACAATGCTTCATAGAAACCATCACGCACTCTGCGGATAGAGATGTCCAGCTCCAGATTGCACCAGATTCCAAGATGGTGGAGAAAAAGGGCTGAGGTGTTAAAAGTTAGTAGGAGGTCTGATCACCTCTATGAGAGCTGTGCTGTGAAGCATCAAAGCCCCTGAGAACTGCTGTTGCCCACGTTACAGTCTTTAAATAAAACGCTGCCCTGATTATACTGCTCTCTTCCAGGCACAGCTCAGCTTCAGACACATGCAGCACAAGGCAGCGTGCCTACATGGCCTAGATGCAAAGCCCAGCCCCGTACAGTAAAGAACACAACAAGACACGAGCCGGGATGGCGAGGACACCAAAACTCAAATAAGAGTACGAGCGGTGGGATAACTGCAGAGTGAGCCTTGTGTTGTCGAAGACAGCACCTACACTACAAACATCTGCTATCTGTGAGGTGGTGTCACCTGTTTCCAATGCACAGTAAAGGGTAGTTTCAAAAGTTGTTGAATAAAGTGAATAATCCACTCAAAAAATCAAAAAATGCATTACGATTAGGCAAAACCTTCTAAACCATTCAAATCACTTTCTCTTAATCTCGTTTTAAAATGAAACTCCACCAATTTTCCACTTGAAGTTTAGTCTACTCATCACAAGGAGTACTACTCAGACTACACTGTGTGTTCTGCAGTCCTGCTTTAAAGTGACAAGTGTGAGAAAATGCCCCCTTATGATGTCATCAGGGTTATCTCAGCTTGGCAAGTATGGGAGTAAGCACCAAGGGGGCAGCAAGTACTGTCTACTACCCCCCCCCCGCAGTGATTCCCAAACCTTTTCACATCAAGGACCCCTAAACTGACACAAATTGGATCATGGACCCCCATGATTTTGTCCGAGGGCCCCCAATCTGATAGGATTTTTGCTTTTGGTTGTGTTATTACAGAAAGCATTACTATTACATATTACTTATGGATGGAATATAGAGAAAATAACTTACATCACTTTTGCTGGTATCCCCCTGGAACACCCCCGAGGGGCCCCTGGGTGTACCCGGACCTCACTTTTAAACCACTGCTTTAGGGTGCACTTACAGTAGAGAAAACCAGCTTATCCCCATCAACAAATATTAGATTTCAAGTCTGAGACAAAAAAAGTATCTTCCACAAGGAATACATTCATATGATGAAAACGCTTCTTCACTGGTTGACAATGGATGTTGACCTCATCTGACACAGCAACAGTGGCACTTGCAGTCAATTTCTCCGATATTGCCACAGATTAATGCGCAATGCATACTGCATACTCCAGAAGGTTTTCTAGCATGTAGGGCAGCACACATATATGGCACTGCATCACCTCTTCTCAATTATAAGGTCACACCAGAGGGCACAAAAATAACATATATGAATGAAATGTAAGGTCATTAGAGTGAAGATAACATCATCTCACAGTCAAGGTAGCTGAAAGCTCAAAAATAATGTTATGTCTGAAAAAACCTTGAGATTATTCTGGACAGTTGTGTTGAGGTATAACACTAGAGCCCTGTAAGAACACTGCTGTCCCAGTTGCAAATTGAGTGTACTGCGTCCTCCTGTCCTCTGGAGTTGAACTTGCCAAGTTTGTTTTAGGAATCATTTAAGAATCTTTCTATTGCAAGTTGCCACTTGGAAGTGTACTATAACATCGATGAAGTAGAGTATCCTTTAAAGACCATTTAAAATGAAATAAAGACATAAATGGGAAGACATATTATACCTATTTACTGCTGTGGGCTGTGGGACAGGCCGTGGTCTGTAGGGTTTTAGGTGAAGGTTGGTCAACCTGAAGCATGCACAATATTTGCCTAACAAATGATGGCAAGCAGGAATGGACACTGAATGCAAACAAGGCTGACATAATATAGACCAGGGCTGTTTTCTGTGTGTCACACACACTGTTAGTGCATTAAGAAGGTTAAAAAAGGGACAGGAATTATAATTTAGAATTAATAAAAGATCTGTTCTAAGCAGCATTTCAGTTAATAAAACAAACACTTCTTTTTGGAGGATATTAATGAGGATTTTGGAGGATATTAATTGTCACCATTGGGTGACAATTTTTAGATTTGGCCTTTCAGCCAAAGTGTTCCTATCACGCAAAGTCATAATAATGTCTCTGTAGTTCTGTTGTGCTTCTGTTTAAATCATCTTCAACCAGCACTTGAAGAAGAGTTACATAGCATGATTAGTTCTCAGATGAGGCATAGCTGTTGATGTGAAGTTGTCTTATTCTTGGCACGAGGCCACCTTTGCAATCAGGCATAGATTCTCCATATTAGCACTCACTGAAAACAGGCTGGAGTCCATTAATGTGAAAATGATAAAGTGTGTCAGTGGGAATAGAAAGATGTGTTCACTATAGAGATGCGTTGAAAGGAAGTTCCCCATCTGCACTAGTTATTTCTGGACTCCATTACAGCATGTGTAATGGAAAAATTTGGTTTTATGTGCGGGCTCTCACTCAGGTGGCAGAGACACCCGACTCTTAAATGCAGTGACAAACCAGCTGCCTCTGACAGAAAGTTGTTTGTTACAATGTGACTACATTTACTCCATTACACTCTCTCTCTCTGCCTTCCTGCACTCTCAGCAGCAAAAGGTGACCATTTGGAAAAGGGAAATCCCAAAGAAATCATCACCCAGTGTTATTTTTCCTCTCATTTTTTTTTTAGTGATTTGTTTTCCAGAGTCATTCCTGCTGACATTGAAATTTCCAATAATTTCTAGCTCTAAAAGGAACAATAATTGAAGACCTTTTCCTTTGGTCATCTGTAAACAAAAAGGTTTCCTAACAAGTAAAAAACCAAATCATGTTGCTTTTTTTTGGACAAACACACACACACACACACACACACACACACACACACACACACACACACACACACACACACACACACACACACACACACACACATAAGCTAGCACAAAGAAGACCAAGTCAAAACTTAGTATATGGCTGAACCGTGTATGATCAATGTGCATAATTGTGGCGAATTTGTTTAGTCAGTGGTGGTGTCTGTAATGTAAATATAGATGTTAAATGTTCATCTGTAGTGGTCCTAGTAATATTTGTTAATTGCGTACTGAAGTAGTATATCACATAGTCTCGCATTGCCAGATCTCTGCAGCACTGTAGGGATAGGTCTGGCTACACCACACATATATTCTGGGATAGGAGAAAAAAAACGCTCTAGGTTGTTTGCATTTCTTTAAACCAATCACAATCATCTTGGGCGGTGCTAAGCTCCGGATGCAGCGATGGTGACTCAGGCAATTTGCTGTACAGTACAGGCATATTGACACATAATCAACGACACAAACATTGAACCAGACAGCTACAGCGCTATTTATCTAACACATAACATACACACATCAATAAATAGAATACAGTAAAAGGAGTATACTGCACAATCTCATAAATAAATAAAATAAAACTACTGCACATTAGCCTACTTCACATCTATTCCTTCAGTCATACCCCTCCCTACATCTTATTTAATTGGGTTACTGCCATGGGAATTAATGAGTTTTTTGCTCGGTTGGTTCTAACGTTAGGATATCTATATCTACGACCAGAAGGGAGCGGCTTGAACTCCTCTGAAAGTGGATGGGTTGTATCCATACACACCTTGTCTGCCTTCTGTGCCAATCTAGTCAGATATAGCTGGTACAGGTCTATCTGTTGCCTACCAATGATTTTTCAGAACAGAGTTTAAAAATGGCAACAAACAGAGAGCGGAAGGGGAGGGCTTTTTAATGTAATCATGCTATTTCCAACAGGTTATTGTTCTGGATTACTTATCTAAAGTGTTATTGTGTAAAGAATTACTTGGTGACTTTGTTAAACAGACCAGACCTAGGTTTCACCCCATGACAGTTGTGAACCACAGCCTCAAATGTTGGTGTTAATGAGCTGCAGCATTTATTAATGGACAAACTGAAACCTACACTGTACATTTACTACCACCTCACAACTTTACTCTTCTCTCTTAATGCACCGTTATTTTCTCCACCGAAAACTGAAAGTGAAACTAATGTCCCACTGGCATCCTTTACTACTTTCAGATATTTCCCCATTATTTCTTTCTTAATAATGTGTAGGTCTACTCCTTTTTGTTATTAGCGTGGTTTATCTTTCATTGGGTTTACACCGGCTGCTTAAAACGCTGGCTGCTTTCTTTTGGCGCCCATGTTTAGCTGCGCCACAGTCAATCTGGAGCAATTTTTTCAGCGTCTCGTCTATTATTTTCCACAAGCCATGAGCGCTCCTTGCAAGAAAACACACTGATCATGTATTATAAAAGATAAAGAAGACATATATGAGACAAAAAAAATTATCTTATTCTGACAATCAGCTGATTGATGGGCAACAGCGGTAAAGGCTGTGTCGAGCCAATACTTTAAAAAAAATACATTTTAAAAGGGCAATGGCTAATACAGTAAAGAAACACCAACACACACGTCAATCACTCACCCCGACCAATGGTGGAACTTCATCATTCAATGTCTCAGCAACAAATCATGCATGCATACAGGCTCTGCTGCTCCCAGGTCAAGTACTAATAAGAGATGGCCATTAACTATTAACCGGCTCCTATTCATTTACGCTGACACTTCTTTGTCTGTCAAGGTCATTTGGTGAGAAAGGATACCAAGCCAGGAGGGCTCTATAAAAATTAATTCAAATATCATCTTTCGCAGCCATGATTCCATTGGCCTGTCCACATTCAGTCTGAATGAGTTCTAGAACAGTGAACACTTAAGAAGATCACATTGTGCAGCAGTGCTATGAGTTAACGACAGAGTTACAAGTAGAGCGATGCAGCACATTGCTGTGCATCAAAGTGTGACCTGAATCCGGGCCAAGTGGATGTGAAGCAAGAGAAGCACGAGGTCAGCACACTGTGTGTATATATATATATATATATATATATATATATATATATATATATATATATATATATATATATATTTGCAGAAATGTATGAACTGGATACGTATACAGATTTTAGGATCCATGTGCATGCACCTTCACATGTGTCTGACCTTTCCATTTAACCCAAGAGCACATGAGCTAAAATAAGAGACTTGATCAGGCAGTGAGTAGTCTGGATCAACGGAAGTACATTTCCAGGATAAAGCCCGTCAGGCTGAAAATGACAAGTTTTGAAGAAAATTTGGATCGTGCAACAAGGCAGGCCTGCTTGCTTCTTTCAGGGAATGATTGTAAAGATTTACAAAGAATATGTTTAAAGTTAAGGCATTTACTATCTAACTGGGATGTTTTGGGACCGATTGGTGGGATTGCTGTGGATGAAGTACACACGGTGATACCTTGGTAAGAGCAAATGACGTTAAATCATGTATCCAGCTAATTTATGTAGCTCACATTACTGTATTAGGTGAACAATTAACTTTAACAAGTTTCTTCCCAAAACTATTTTACAGAGCCACCGTCACTGCGTCCAGAACTGTGCGCCACCAAAGACAATTGTGATTAGTTTAAAGAAATGCAAACAACCCAGAGAGTTTTGTCTCCTGTCCCAGAACGTATGTGGCGTCGCCAGACCTTACTCCACAGCGCTGTGGAGATGGGTCTGGCAATGCTTGACTAGGCAGTGAGTGACACACTTTTTCATTCTGGGATGGGTTCGGACTTGTGCACACGTGTTGTATTGCTTTTTTTATAGACACCCTTCAGAGACCTATGCAAGGTTACTGATGACGTGCACAGCTTATTAACATAATTCAGACCCTTGCACTATAACTACAGTGTTTTATGTACACGTACATGTGTATGGCTTTAAATCCCAATTACAGCTACGACCTCTCTGCAGAGCAGAGACTGGGATTCTCTAGTGCATAATGTCCTCTCTGTTCCTTATTACCCAGCAACCCCTCCTCTCTCTGTCTCTCAGTGTTATCTATCATCTTCATAAACCCCAGTGTGCAGATGTGTGGGGTAAGGAGTATCCAGCCAGACTCTTGTGCTCAGTTGAACAAGTTGTATCCCTGCAGGAGGCAGTTCTCTAACAGAACACTCATGTGTGCAGATTTTGTGTTCACGCACTGTAAATGTTGCTGTATATGCAGTGGTGACGGAAGTATCAGATGCCTTATGTATTACAATGTAAAAATACTTGTCCTGCATTCAAAAGCCTACTTAAGCAAAGTATTATGAGCAAAATGTACTTAAAGTATCAACACTTAAAATGCCAAATGACCCTGTTTCATAGTGTCCTATCTATCATAGGGTTATTATAACTGATGCGTTAATGTGCAAGCACTTTTGTACTTAATTTTGTGTTAGGCTGTTTAACCTCAGAAGAGAAAACCAAGTGTGCGCACATCCAGGCAAAAATACTCAGGTGCCAGACAAAAAATACTTCACTGCAGGGCACAAAGGAGGTGTGCACACTGTAAAGTTCCAAATAAATAGTTTGTTTCTCTTTTACTTTAAAGGTAACATTTTGATCTACAAGACCATTCTAAGGCCTGAAAAAACTATTCATTTGGAGCCTAACAGTGTGCAGACCTACGGAAGCCCAGACTGGCTGTTAATTTATAAGGGACACAGGTAACATATGTTATACTTCTTGTGAATATAACTCAAGTAATCTAATGTCCATATATGTATATACCTTTTGTTGACACCTTATTTTGAAAACCGGACAGAGTCACAAGTGTGTACTTCCGCTAACTTCACTCAGAGTCGAAGTTCATCGCTGTCAGCTTGATCAGGCCGTTGGAACTTTTAACCTCTGATAACCATTATAAGTAATAAGAGGAAAGGATATTTTGTTTTCTTGAGACAATGGGTTAATTGTCTTGTTAACCCGAGATAACAAAGCTTGTGATCTAGAAATAACATTAGAAAAAAGAAAAGAAAAAAAGGATAGCCGTTCTCGGACCCTCTTTGTGCCATACTGTTTAACCTGAAAAACTTAGATCATATAAAGATATTTCTGTTGAGTCCTAAAAACCGTATGTGGCAGTATGATGCGAATATTTCAACCAAGACAGAGTAAGACAGGTCTGCACTAGAATTATAAAAAGTTAAGTTTGCACTTTAAACAGTTTGAAATGATCCTAAAACACCTTTTATAAGAAAATAGACCTTTAATGACAGTTCTCAGTCTAAACTGACCTGAAAAAAGGGCTATGTCTTAACAGAGCAATGCATCATGTATGTTTAGTATAAAAAATAATTAGCAAAGTAACTAGTACAAGTCAAATTCTCAGATACATATAGTGGAGTAAAAAGTACAAAGTTTCCCTCGGAATATAATATTTAAGTAAAGTACAAGTTCCTCAAAAAGTACAGTACCTGGGTTAACGTGCTTAGTTTCTTTCCACCTCTGTGTATACGTGTAATGTCACAGATGCACTGCCCCTTCTTCCATATACAATTTACCAGTTAAGTATGTATTTACCCTAATAAGATCCTTTAGTCTGTGAATAACTGGAGACACATGTAGAGGCTTAGTGTAGTAACAGGACCCAAGCAGTGCAAGAGCATTGAGTTGAATGTTTTCCCATGACCAGTGGTGGAAGAAGTAATCAGATCCTTTACTTAAAGTGGAACTATGCAGGTTTTTTTTTAGCTTAATTTACCTTAACTGAACAGCTTCAGAGTCATTGGAATGGTTATATGACTTTTCCCGGGTTGAATGGTGGTCGTCTTCCCCCTAGCGCCTGTGAGCGGAAAAACCACCCTTGTGACTTTTGGCCGGCGAGCCGCCGGCCTCAGCGTCAGGAAGTATGGCGTGATATCAGGTCTCACAATGTGACGAATAGCTTCACGGCACTGCACGCAAAAAGGAACCGGCTAGCTATAAGAACAAGGTAGCGATGGAGTTTTTCACACTATCGTCATGGCTGAGCCGGCAAAAAAGAAGCAGAAAGTTAGGAAAGCATTGTCGGAGGAACAGAGAAAGAGGAAACGGCAGACTGACCGAGGGAGGAGTCAGACACGAGTAATCATAGGAGCTGACAAATATCTATTCTGAAGCTGTAGAGGGAGCTCTGTAGAGAAACCTGCGAGCAAAAAGAGAGAAAACAGTGAAGAAATGGCCAACACTGCATAGCGCCCCTTTAAGTAAAAGGTACTAATACCACACTATAAGAATACTCTGTTACAAGTAAAAGTCCTGCATTAAAAATGTTACTTAAGTAAAAGTATGTAAGTATCATCAGGAAAATGTAATTAAAATATTCAAAGTAAAAGTACTCAATGTGACCTTCAGCTCACCCAGTAGAGCGCATGTCCCATGTATCCTTGGCAACGGCCCGGGTTCAAATCCGACCCGCAGCCCTTTGCTCCATGTCGTCCCCCCTCTCTCTCCCCTTTCCTCTCTTCAAGCTGTCGATTCCAGCTGTTGATTAAAGGACATAAAAGCCCAAAAAACAGTCTTAAAAACAAACAAAAAAGTACTCAATGCAGAACATTTTTAGAAACTGGAAACGATCCAAACAGTTCTGTCAATCAACTAAGTGATTAATCAGCTAATCATTTCAGCTGGACTTGTAGGCCGTTATATTGTTGGGTAGTTTAATTTATAATAAAGCATCATATTTTATAAACTACATGTGTTTTGTGTGCAAGAATCCTAATTTGTAAAGTAACTAGTAACTAAAGCTGTCAGATTAATGTAGTGGAGTAAAAAGTACAATATTTATCTCTGAGATGTAGTGGAGTAGAAGTAGGAAGTGGCATGAAAAGAAAAGACTCTAGTACAATACAAGTACCTCAAAATTTGTACTTAAGTACAGTACTTGAGTACATGTACTTAGTCACATTCCACTACTGCCAATGGCTTACTGTACAAAACCTTGATGTTTGCAGCTGGACTTGAGAGCTGGTGAGAAAGACAGAATACAGTCAAGGGTGAAAAGAGGAGAGGAAGACAGAGAGAGAGAGAAATATGAGGAAGGGGAGCTGCTGTCCTCCAGGCGTGCAGGTTGGTAGGTTCACCTGGCGTGGGCAGCTGGCTCTGCAGCATGGAGACACACAACGAGGACTAATGGAGGGTTTATGATTCTCTAGCAGCTTTCAGCCGTCTCTCAGCACCTGACAGCCTCCTACAAGAAATGGCATCATACCGGAACCAGCAGGCCTCGTATGTCACAGATGAGCAGTGAAGAGAGAAGCAGGGAGAGACTACACAGCTAACGGCCCTTTATCCCGAGGACATTTCTCATTTGTTACAAGCCTTGAGATGTTTTCCACCACAGAGGAGGAAGCATAATATGCAAACTCAATTCTGTGTTTGGAAAACAAAAGGCGAAGCCAATGACGGCCCACTTGAGGTTTTAAGAGTCATTTCTTCTTGAGCCGTGTTTATGCTTTAGCGGGAAAAAGAATCAACACACTGTAGGAGTGAAGCTGACTAAATAACCTTCGGCTTGGCTGTTCAAATTTAAAAAAAAATACACTGATCTCTCATAAGTGAGAGTTAGATGAGAAGATGGATACCACTCTAGTATTTATGCTGTAAATGTAAAGCTTCAACCAGAAGATTATCTTAGCTTAGCATAAAGACTGGAAACAGGGGAGACAGCTAGCCTAGCTCTGTCCAAAGGTAACAGAATCTGTTACAGCTCATTAATTAACATGTTATGTCTTGTTTGCCTAATCCATACAAAACAGACGTAGTGTAAAAATGACAGTTTGTGGTTGTATGGCAGGTAATGTGCAAATACAATTAATATCTGACTGGGCCATGGCTGTAGTATAAGAAGCTCTCTTACTACATCTGTGGGCATGGTGCAGTGACTGGTTGCCTGGCAGAAAGAAGTCACAGTATTAGTCCAGCACATAACCCTACACTTCGTTTTTTGTACAGATTAAAGATTAAAGATAAGGGGATATAACTGTTAATTAGTCAATTACATTTAATTCAGTTTATATAAAGTGGCTAATATGTAACTTTCAGTTTGTGTTGATTTCAGCAGCCCCTTTGGAGAAAAGCGCTAGTCTTTCTACCACACCTGCTGTCGTAAAGGTCTAGGAGTTAGCGTTACGGGGAGGTCATATAGTCGCGATGAATATTTTACTCAGACAGAAAATCATTCATTTACAATAAGAGAATATGTTACAGATGCATCGTTGCATTTAAAGTGTTGCATACGGTAACTTAGCTAAGCTAAACCAGGTGTCACTGTGTCAAGAGCCAAAGCATTAAGAGTTTGTTGTAGCAACAAAGATAATAATAACTTATTTAATATAGCGCAATTCATGAGACCCAAGGACCCTTTACACAAGTATAGGGGGACAAGGGAAAAGAAAATAGTAGGCCAACACAAACCCGGACTAAAAGGAATAAAACATCCGCGCTAAATGGAAGGAGGACGTAATGTAATGTCGGCTACTGACATATAACCACATCACGCATTGTAAAGTTATTTTATGAAATGGAAATAGACATATTACATACCTGAGGGCCAATGCAGGTACGTCTTTGAATCATTTACAATCCCGTAATTGTCTTCATCTGTTAAAAGCCAGACCAAGTGTGGTCGTAGGTAGGTAGGATTGTGAAGATCCAGGACTTAGCCAAAAAATTTCAACAACTTCTCAGTCCCTCCCCCCTTTCTGCTAAAGCTCCTCCCCCCACAAGGGAGAATGAATGCGTGTGCATGAGCAGTGATTGACACGCACTTAGACACCCCGCCCCCCTGGCCCTGATTGGTGCATCTGAACAGGGAGCGGTGTTTTTTTGCAAATTGCACTACAGGCTGTAGGTGGTGCCAGAGGAGCCGGATTTTTTTTTTTTTTTTAATGACCTGCTTCATGTAGTTCTATTGGAACATAGGGTCAGTTTCAGCAAATATGACAGGAAGGTAGTTTTATAAGTCTTACCTACTGCACCTTTAATTTCCTTCTTTTCTGTGATGGTCCTGCCCCAGTATCAGCCATAACTACAACACATAACTTCTCAAATAAAATTAAAATACAATTAGGCATATATAAAGACATCTCCTGCTAACCTTTACCTGGCTGGAAACAATAACAGAAAAAAAAAATCGGGAAAAACCAGACCGGGGCAGAGCCATTAATAAAGATTATATATAAATAGCGTTCTTTTCACTGTTAGTCTTGTTTGCTGTTACAGGTCATTTGTGATCATCAGATAAAAAAGTACACAGTTTAAGAAACATTTAAAAGTTACACAGTCACTTTAAGAAGGGGACAGTGCAAATTAATAAAACTAATTAATAAAATGATTATACATAGGTTTAAAATGTCAGAATGAGCCAAAAGGCTATTTTTCATTTGTAGTCCCCTGGCCTTTGTTAAATGCATTATTAGTGAATAAAACAGTTAGTTAGATTTAGAAGTGATTTTATTTATCTTTAGACAGAATCCCAAAATGTCAAAGTTTAAGACAGGCATCATCAAGTGAAATTTCAAGGCAAGATTAAGTTTCAATCCCTTTTAAAAGGCAGGATGAATACAAGGTTTTTGGGACATAAACAGATGGATGTGTGTGTGTGTGTGTGTGTGTGTGTGTGTGTGTGTGTGTGTGTGTGTGTGTGTGTGTTTGAACTTTTCACTCACACCAGCTGCTCGGCAGAAGCAATCAAATTCCTCCTCCAGAGGACAAAATGCCAAAAGGATTCGAGGACATTTACGTAACTCTGTAAAGGCCTTGTCATGGTTACCTGTGACACCCTATCCCATAAGACAGAGCTTATCCAGAGTGGGACTCCTTCGTTAGTCCGTCGTGTTGGTATTCTCCGCACTTTTTGCTGCTACACTTTTGAGTCTGGAGGGCATATGAAACATACACAAATCTTTACCATCTTTAAGTTCACGTTCAAGTTTAAGTTTATTAGCCATTCCTACAGTGCAGTTGAAAGGAATGTTGTTGTCTTGGTGTGCCCACATATACCACCTAATTGACAACAGTGCACCGACATAACACATTGCACACATATACCTCACATATTGACATCAAATGCACAGACTTAAACTGAGTTCCCCTCCCTGGTGACTCAAAGCACCATTCGCTCAGCCCTGATTCATCCGCGATAAAAGCTTATTAAAAGCCAATAGAAGCCCCATAAACAGAAGCTGGGCGATATCTTTGCTCATTGATGCAGTGATGCGATTGCTTAGCACAGAAACAAATTCAATCCACAAACTGAACAACTGAAATCAGCTAAACTATTCAAATTGCTTCTTGCATTAGCTGTTTCATTCATGCTTCACAATCACTGGCTCATTCAGAGCTGTGCGGCCATAAGCTGACTAGCGTCACTCCAATCATATTCATGTGGCCATTACAACCTTCTCACTATACGTTTGTGCTGATTACGCTGATGTCAACGCTGATCGCTGCCTCCACCTCCCCATGTGAGATGTTTTGTTGCTTTAACTAAGATTTAAAGTTCATATTAGGGGGGATTCCATCTCCAAGATTCAAGGCTTTTTGCCAAATCTAAATGCATTACCATTTGCTATAACTGGTCGATTCCATGACACAAGTGTTTCTGACTGAACTGTAATGCCTGCCAGCTGGCTTTCAAGACTGAATGGGTAAAGATGAAGCAAATAAAGTCAAAGTTGGGGTTTGGTGAGGTAAGCCATAATCAAAAATCACAACTGTTAGGTCTCTTACACACTGAGCCTGACCCGGAGTCAGTCTGTCCTCAAGCTAATTTGGCTGTTAGTGACCAATTGCTCGCCGGGGTCAGGAATAAACACACAGGCTTCCATTTGACACAGGCTGGGGGCACGGCAGGGCAGTCCATCTCCTCTCATCTCCATCACATTAGAGCCACTATCTCCTTTTAGTCACACACAGCTCCATTTCAAATGATCCAGATGAGTTAACAGGCTTGGCACCCTGGCTGTCATGTTGGAACCCCCAGCTATCCATTATAGTGCACCTTCATCATGGTGCCACAGGTGGCCGTTCCAAGAACAGCCCGCCTCTAACCCAGATAGGAGACAGGCCTGAAATTAGATGAAAAACAGCAAGCTTCTCTCTCCCAGTGCAATCACACAATAGCATGTGTGCAGCTGCTAAATCTGGGTGTAGGCCTTCAGTGTGTCTTATTCTCACTGGATTGTTTAAACTACCCAATTATCCCCGAGCCTCAGGAGAGGTGACCCACACTGGCCCCTTTGTCCCAGGAGGGTGAGAGGAAGTGGGTCTCATTATGAGAAAGTGGAGGTGGACTTTCCTCCAGCGTAGCAGGGTTGTGGGATCAGATTGGGTTAAAGGTGCACGACAAGAAAAGGGTGAGAAATGACCAGAGGGGACGCATGGCACAAACCAAGGACATGACCTGTGAACCCAAACACTCAGATAAAATTACAGAGAAAGAGAGTGTGAGTCTGTTTAATCTTGTCTCAACAGAAATAAAAAAAGGGGTTATTCACTCTAATAATAGACTCAAGCATGCTGGATTTTATCCCCTTGTGAATTGGACAACAGCTAGTGTGAATCTCTATAAAAACTGTATTCGGAACAAGGTTAAGGAAGTTAACTTTGAAGTTAACTAAATATTTTTCACAAGAAAGGGAAACTGTCAGTCATAGGTAGTTTTTAAGGATGTTGCACTTCTGAAGCTTACTGAAATTCATTTAGACACTTTAGGTACATTTTGGAAATTAGTAAATTCTATTAAGTCCAAAAACACTAATTCACAGAATTATTCGTAAGTTTTTCATATTATTTGCAACATATTTTAATTATATGCAAAACCTGCACTTCAGTTGCACTAAAGCATTTCATTTTCAATAGGTCACAAGTTTAAAACTGCTGTTTTGATTATTTTCAATGTACTCTGTTGTGTATCATTTAGATTTTTTATTCACATTTTTTTTTCCCTATTGGGATAGACTTTTAGCGCACCGCTGAACTGAATTTATATCATATCTATCAAATATTTAAAAAATAAAAAGTGACAGTAGGCACAAACACACTATTTTAACACACACCCAAAGGGATCATTACATTTAAAGATGAACTCCCAGTGAACCGAGGAAAGCCACACTTTGATGATGAGGTTTTGCACTGTGTGGAGCATCAGGAAAAGACACAATTTGCAATAAAAATCAGAGGGAGGCATTTGATTTTGTGCCTCCAAAATAACAGTTAGCATATGTCTGGTGAGAGCAGAGATCCCTCGACGCGAGGAAGGAGGGAAGATCCACAGCAGGAGAAAGACAGGAGGCAGATGATTCAAACCATAGGCACGGTTTGACCCTAATAACTGGAGTGAAACTGTAGTTGCTTAATTTATCTGAATGATCTAACGGTATAATGATGTGAGGAGGGGGGAGGGGGGAAAGTGCGCACTGGCAGCATAACATTAGAGATATGGGTAAGAAGGTGCTGCGTTACTGCTATAGGCAACATTTTGGAAAACATTAACAATGTGATTCATTTGATGCTCATGGTGGTTTGTGATTCATTAGTGTAAACAGCTGAAGGAGGTGATCACGGACAGCAAATGAGGTCTGAGACATGTTGCTGTCGTGCTCAGACCATAAGGGCTCATGAAACAAGCTCTGTGACTTTAATCGTTTTGTTATTTTACTCCCCTTCAGTTATGGGAGTTATGTTAACATTGCAGCCTCCATATATATATATATATATATATATATATATATATATATATATATATATATATATACATATATATATATACACATACATATGCATGCTCTTGTCACTTGTCATGTATTGATTATTGTAACTCCCTCCTCTCTGCTTTACCCCGCAAGTCCATCCATAAACTCCAGTTGGTCTAGAACTCAGCTGCCTGTTTTATCACCAGAACCCCAGCTCCTGAACACATTACTCCACTCTTCAAACACCTGTACTGGCTCCCTGTCCAATACCGTATTGACTTTAACATTCTTCTCATGACCTTCAAAGCCCTCCATAATCTCGCTCCACCATACCTCTCTGAACTCCTTCAGCCCTATGATCCATCCCGAACACTCCGATCCTCCTCTTCCTCACTGCTTTCCACTCCTTCTGCCCGCCTGTCCACAATGGGGCTTAGAGCCTTCAGCCATTCTGCTCCCTCCCTCTGCCCATCCGTACCATAATGTCTCTCCCCACCTTTAAAACCTCCGAAAGGCCTACCCCACATAACTTCACTCTCCATCGATTTCATGGATATATTGCGTTCTTTTAATTTTCTATCTGTTTTTAAACGTTTGTTTTAATTATATTTGCCTTTTTAACTGTAATTTTGCCTGTTTTAACTGTAAGATGTCTTTGAGTGCTATGAAAGGCGCCCATAAATAAAATGTATTATTATTATTATTATTATTATGTATTATATGTAGCCAACATTAGCTGCTGCCGTAAACTCCAAACCCCTCGTAGCTAGTTAGCCAGCTAGTTAGCCTAGATAGCGTGTGCCTAGTTAAGTAAAATAGATGGAAGGAGATGTTAGCTTCTGTGTACTGCGTTCACTTAGAGCAGCAGCTAGATAGTTGATTCAGAATTACTTAGCTAACTGGTGCTAACTGGATAAATGCATGTGATAGCATTGTTGAGTTTGCTAATTTAGGAGACGGGGCATGTGATTGGCTGAAAGGTGAGGGGGCGGTGACAACACCACTGTCAGGATAAGTGACATGAAATAAACAGACTTTTGAAAAAGGAAGTTTTGAATAAAAATGTCCAACACAAAATGAATGTAAACTCTGTTATTATGAAAATGAAATGAAACATTTTATTACTTCACAAATTGTTTCATTCATTTATTTATGAATATATGTATATATATATATATATATCTATATATATATATAGATATATATCTATATATATAGCTATATATATATCTCTATCATCATTGATTGATATGACTATTTACTTTATAATTACTTATTTAACACTAAACACTTAGGGGATCCATAGTTTGTAATATTGATAGTTTACACATTTTAAGCATGACATTTGTGTGGATATGCTTTCAACATGTCAAATGTGTACCTTTGTATTAGGAAAGATATTACTCTAACCAAAATCACCCATCTCAACAAACCCAGCTCTAGCAAGGTATCTCCATATCAGAACATTACAGTCACTGTAAGCATTTTTGTTTTCTCTCTACCTTCACCTTGGGTAAATGAGAGCACTGGATCCTGGGAGGAAAAGAAGCAGAGAGAGCAGAGGAGAGACGGGCAGGAGGAGGGCAGGCAGGCAGGAGAGCTGACTCACTCCGGCGTGGGGGCTTTGGTGGCGCAGAGGGCCACTGAATCATCTGCAGCCCTTATTGAATATTTCCTCCATTTGATGTCATTATCACCCCAGCGATCATCACCCCCATCATCAGCACTGTCCCTGAGACTCCAGATTCCAGGCAGGGGAGAGATAGAGGAGGCAGAGCAGTAGCTGAGGTAAAACCAATGTGCAAGAAGAGACTGAGTAAACAGAAGGCATACCAACGTTCTGCTTGGACAAAATTTACTTTTTAGATTGCAGAATAGAGCCATTTGGCTCAATGTGTGTGGATGTCTGTGATAAAGTGTAAGAGATGTTTTCTTAGAGGTAAAAAGGCTCTAAGCAGCGCCGTGAATGAGAACTATTGACGTTGGATCACTGAGTACAGTATCTGCTGGCAGGGAGTGTGTGGGCTCTAATCAATGCCGACTGAAGGATCGATACATTATTTGTTGATGCACAGAATTTCTCTGTAGAGCCTACACATAGAAGAGAAGACAGCAGTAGTTGTATTTAAGTCATTTCTATTTTTAATAGAAATGGATTACATTTCAATCCAAGCATTACGTGGTTTCGTTTTTTTTTTTTTTTACCTTCAATGTGCCATGCATACAAAATCAGAATCAAAGTGTCCGTCTGTTAGTGCCCAATAAAGTTTATATTTGTAAGGGGTTGATATCAAAGTTTTTTTTTCCTGTGCAATTAATATTCACAGAAATGTACATTCAAATTAGTCAGCCTCATATCAAGCATCCTCGCAAACAGAAACCAACATTAAAAGTAAAAAGTTACAAAAAACTTCAAATTAAACAATATATTTCTCTTTTAAAATATAATTAACTATTCGGCTAACATGAGTTAAATTATGATTGCTTCATTTTTAACCATAGGCACGTGGTAGATAAGTGAGGCGTCGTAGAAGCCAAATGGAGGCCATGTATCTCTTCCTCTCTCCTCGCTGCAGCTGATGTTTGTGTAAACAAAACCACTGAGCTGTTCTCTACGGCCCTTACAGGGACCAGTTCAAAAAATAAAAGTAAAAAAAAATAATAATAACAGAACAAAGTTTAAAGGTTTCCTCTGCTCCAGGTTCTCACACCGGTAAGCTAGCCGATATGTGACAGAGAAGGAACTCCACCAGGAGTTCTTCCAGAGAGGTTTCATGGCTCACAATGTTTGGTTTCTTTGGTATAAACCACCACGACTTCCTACAACTAAAAGAATCTCTTCATCTGAAATGAATACAATAATGATTGGAAAACAACCACCCCCCCCTCCTCCCCCTCCCCCCATCAACTCACTCTCCTTAAAACTTTTTGGGGATTTGTCAACATACAAAACTTGATGCCTTCTTTACCGTGAACGTACATGACTGATCTCTGTGGAAGTGGCTACAGGTGGATCTCAGCTTTAATAAAATGTGGGGTTAGTGTAATGTGAATGAAAGTCACATTAAAAACATTTAAGGAAGCGCCACACCGATTATCTGTGTAATTACAAAAGATGAGGTAATTCAGTATTAAAGATTTTCAGCTTACAAAATATGAGATGTGTTACTAGTGAATAAGTGGGATAATGTGTCAATGGTACGGTCACCTTCATCAGTGTCATCTTCAATTCTTAATTGTGTGATGTGAGGGAAAGCAGTCCGTCTGTGTATCAGTGGGGGTCAGCAGTGTTTGCTCTGTTATAGGGATTTGTGTAACGGCACCAGTATTCTCACGTTCACTACGATACACAAGGTGTGGGGACACGATAGTGTATCGCACTATCATTTATGATTCAGCTGGTCTTTCTTTCTGTGAAAAATAAATCAGGACTCTCATGAAGTGTTCAACTTAATTATAAATTAGATAAAATAATAATAATGAATAAATAAATCAATGGATAAAACTGAAGGCCTTTAAGAGATTTGGGGTTTTCTCCATGAATTTGTTGTTGTTGTTGTTGCGGTTATTCATTTTCATGAACATCATTTGACATAATGGTCTTTCATTCATTCACTAGTAATGGAGTGTAAATACTTCAACATATTGATAGAATAACATGGAGGAATGCATTGCAATAGTATATTATCACAGTTGTCCCTCAGCTGCAATGTCTCTCATCCTATGTCATAGACTATGGCTATTTGAGTATCATCTTAATCCTGTTCAGCCTGATCAAACTGTCAGCAGTCCTAAAGTGGGACTCATGGCACGTTACACTTGTCATCGTGACAGAAAGTTGCACATCTTATATATGTTTTGGAAGTCTTTGAAGATATACTGATCCTTCCCTTCAACGGGAGCCCTAAAATCATCTACATCTGTTGTCTGAAAAAGAAAGAATGACTATAGGGAAGGAAGGAGGAGAGAAGATGGGTAGGAAGAAAGGACATGTAGATAAAATGAAAGAAGAAAGGAAAGAGTGGAATGAGCTAGTAGGTCAGTCCTTTCTCCCCGTAGTGACTAATGAGCCTCCACTGTCCTGGACAGTATTTTTAGGAGGCTCTACATGTCCGCTGAGACATGTAAGTCACCGAGGTGACCCGTTTTCACCATGATCAACTACGTAACCCACAGTGGCTGCTGTTTAGAAGGAGCAAAGGCAGGAAACAAAAAGCAATATACTTCCCACTGAAGGTCATGAATTTGGCACACTTCATGTCCTTTAGCACGGCATCTCCAAGTAATAAAAAATAAAAATAAAGAGACCCCGCAATTTTTTTCCTGTTCCAGTGAATGCACATGCTGATATACTGGATTCACCAAAGGCAAAAAGGATTGTGAGTATGTGTGAAAAGTGCTCTTTGAGTAGCCCTCCACAGCTCCTGTGCAGAGTACTGCAGAGAGTTATCGGAGTGGAGGGGGTCCTTTAGAAGGAGAGCACTGGATGGCCAGGAAGGAGTTTCTCCCTCGCCTCCCCGTTCCTTGTTCAAAGCGAACCAGCTGAGTCAGAATGCGTCCCCTTCAGGTTGTACCTCCTCCTTTTCTCTCAGTCCATCTCTCAAGGGGACATGTTGAGTAGCTTGGTAGATTTATTGGGGTAATTGATAGCCAGGCTGATGGCAGCGATGTTCTTCAGAGCCTACACAATGAAAAATGTATGTGAATGAAATACAGAAGAATCAGTGCGGGGAGAGAAAACCAAGAACAATGAATCGTGAATTTATATTAAAACGAGATGTGCACAGGTGAAAAACTAGTTTTTTTGCATGTTGAGTGATGATAAATAAGCAAATTTAGGGTAACTAAACGGATGAATCAAGGACTTCTGTGCAGTTAATGTCATCTTATTTTATAAACAAAAGTGCTTCACAGATTGAACTGCTACCTGCAGGTTGATGCTACTGTATCAGTAAGTGGCTTGTCTTGGTCCAGAGCATGACAACTACTGACCAGAACTACTGAATCGGATATGGTTTTCCAGAGGAGAGAATTTCTTGGTTTTGGTGTCTCTTGTTTTGTGAACAGTGCCACTATCAGGTCAAAATCTCTTTTGGTCCGGTCGGATCATTTATATTTGAAAAACGTAAGGTCAGATTGCAATAAAATTGCCTGTGGAGTCCCCAGAGCAGTCCCGTAGCCATTAATCATTAAAAAACGATAATGGAAATAATAAGAAATGTCAACAATATTGCTGGATAGAATTCAGGGTTTGATATAGTTTTGTTTTCATTTCAACAGGCTGTTGCACCAGTTGCATTATGACCCTTATGTAAGACCCTTAAATATAGCTTCTGTACCAATAAAATATGCTGGTTACATTAAGCTATTCAAACCTACACAGTTTACAGGGTGAAAACGAGTTTTTGTAAAGTTGGGACATGAAGTTTAAGCAGCATATATATAGTTTTGGGTTATTTGGGGGCAGCAGAACAAGCTGTGAACCCCAACATTGACATGTGATAACCTTTTGACACATTCAGCAGCCACAGACAGCTTACAGTGTAATTTTAGCTTTAGCTTGTTTGCTGAAAAGAGCTGCCTGCTGTGGCTGGAAATGAAGTTGGTTAGAGTGGTGAGAGTGAACCAAAACAGTATAGCTGTGGGCTTTAAAACTAAAACAATGACCTGAAAGATACTAAAAAGCTCTGTAGAGTCAGGTTCTCTTTTGTAACTACAAGTGACACCTTTCACAAAATGTCATTTGATCCAGTGTTCATATAAAAAGCATGATTAGTGCAGCTTTAACTTGAATATGAATGAATACTACACGATATACCTGTTAACTCAGTTGTAGCAGCTGCTTCAGAGTCTCACGTAAAATGTTTTGTTATTTCCTATCAAAGTTTCTTGCAGAAGATACCAAATGTATTTATTTTTTTTAGGTCTGAGACAAAATGATTATGCTCCCCTCTGCACATTCACTCTTGTGGCTGTTCAATCATTTAAACGTTTTACTTGAAAACTACCCTTCACCTAGGTATTTCCTTGGAGCTGAGAAGTCCAATACAGCCCCAGTTAATGCCTCCTTGACACACAGCAGTACATGCTGATTTGGCAGTCTACGTGCTTAGATTGTTTGGTAGGCAATGCCTTTGCAAATGTCATTATCAAAAACACAGGTATGTTACACTGTTATCCATTTTTAATTGGGTATATAACAGGATAGATACAGAGCAGAACATGATCCTCGGAACACTGCAATTTGTGTTGTGGTATAAAAAAACTCACCAAAAATAGCAGGCCACTAACGTGAAGAGAGAACTCAAAGAAAATGGAGTCCCCAGTGAGTGAAATTGTTTTGTTGTGGGTGGCTCTTTTCCAGCCCTTTGAACGTGAACCTCGGCCATTTTACTTTTGGACTTTGCATCATTATCATCATAATACTTATGACTACTGCCAAGTCATCTATGGTTGTGTTTTCAACCTGACAGGTATTAGGTAACTGCTCAACAGAACCGCCCACAATGTTTGTTCACCACCCCGCATCCTTTGCTCCTCTTAACTGCCCTCAGGCTCCTCCGCTGTGTAAAGCAGGGTCCACATTAAAGGCAACGCTAAAGTTATAATGTACTGTAATTACCAAATACATTAGTCCTGAGTGCGGCCCACACATATTGAAAACAAGGGGAGGGAGGTGCAGAGGGATCTGCTGGGTGTCAACAGCTTGGTGATTCACTAGCCAAAGAGACTCCAGCCGCGAGCTGACTCACAGCGACTAAAGACCAACGTTCAACCAATGGGACTGCGTGTTTAAGAAAGAGAGTTGCATGATATTATAACACTTCAGGGTGAGTGGTCAACCTCTTTGAGCTACCATCATTCTTGTCAGGCAGCAATTCAAAACTGAAACAATCAAAGATGCCCTAAGAAAGCCTGGCTGAAAGCATGACTTTAAAAAGGCAGAGGTTATCAGTGGTTATATGCACAAAAAAAAGAATAAGGTTTAAGTCTTACCATTGCAGTGTGATTGAGGAGCTGCTCGTCAGTGGTCATGGCTAACAAGTACTCCTGGAGGATGCCCTGTGCCTGGAAAACACATCAAAAGGCTGGTTACAAGGGCGTCTTCTGCCATGTTTCCAAATTCAACTCGCAAAGAAACACAGATAACCTCGCAGGCCGGACAGTCATGAATAAAAAGGAACTTCCAGAGACAGTAAGAGGTTACATAAGGGTTGAAGTAAGTTATAAATGAGGCCTGGTTCCCTGAACACTTTTCATCTCCATCTCGGCATCAAATTGAACAGTGGAATGTTGGAACAGTCAATCAAAATTATAAACAAACTGAAGGGCGCTTCCACTAAAGCCCTACAGGAGAAACATACCTCAGGTTACATAAGCACAAGGAGTTGGGGAACGCAGATAAGACAACATAGCGGCTAAATGGGCTGAGACTGGCCAAATGGAGCTTTTACAGAGCTGGAGACACAGTCCAGAGCCCTGGTCCGCCATCCATCTCGCAGCACCCCGAATGTTTATGCTTGGGAACATCCTAGAACGATTTGTACAGGCAGTAGTGCATGACATGCTGTTTTTGATTCCTTAATATAAATTTCACTTCCTGGGGTAGAGAGAGTTCATTGAATCTCAGTGGACCTGTCTGTGAACTCTGTGTGCATACAAAGAAGGAAGACTGATGCTGGAACAGCACAGGCCACTACAACTTTAAAATAAGCTGATTCGAGGCTCAGATCCTAATATGGACACAGAGGATTACATGATGTGTCCAGTCCACTCATTAGCTTCCCATTAGCCTTTATAGTAGTCATTATGGAGCTTTTGAACTCGTCATCACTGCAGTTAAGCTCATATGTCAACACGACATGAGGGCCACCAACCCTAACTGAACTAATGCCAATCCTTAATTTTTAGGGGGATGATGACAGATGGTGCACTTTGTTGTAAGTAGAGCACTGATCCTTACAGCTGATGAAGGTTTTCCAATATTTATGTCCATTTCAGAATGGATTTTAAAAGTGAATTTCCCCCTCTTTATTAGCCTCATAACAGTCCTGCCTCTTTATAAAATCCTCTGGAAACAAATGCAGATGTAAAGAAGTCCTGGAACGGTCAATCCAGTTGAATCCAATCTGCATGGTGCAAAGCCGAGTTGCCGCCTGTGTAACCCAGTTTAGAATCACATTCACTGGCTTTATTCAGGTTTAACTGACCACCAACACCAACCACCACCCACCACCCACTGTGACAGCTGCCACAAGAGAGCAGGTGTGTGGTTTTGTTAAAACAGTAAGTAGAGCTGCACAAAATAATTGATCAATCAATTGGTTGTCAACTATTAAATTAATTGCTTTGAGTCAGTTTTTACGGTGAACAGTTTTTTCTCTGATTCCAGGTTCTTAAAATGTGAATGCTTTCTAGTTTCTTCATGACAGTAAACTGAATAGCTTTGAGTTGTGGACAAAACGAGACATTTGAGGAAGTCATCTTGGGCTTTGGGACACCATTTTTCAACATTTTCTGACATTTTATAGACCAAACAACTAATCAATTAATCAAGAAAATAATTACATTATTCGACAATGAAAATAATAGTTGGTTGCATCAAAATGTATTTGACAGGAGTTTTATCAGGAGAATGCTGACAAAACACAGATGGGGGAGGTGAATGGGTCAACTTATATGTGTTTTGAAACAACCCCTGTGTGCGTGCCCTTGTGCAAAACACTCCCTCACTGCAAACAATTCCATCAATGTGTCTCCATGAGCTGGAGGTGACGAACCACCGCTGCACACACATTTGTGTTGCGTTGATGGAAGACGGGTCATGCTCTGTGATGACGCGCTGCTGGATGGAGGTGCTCAGACGTGCTGCACGCCAACATGTGTCTATCATTGCGAACACAACACTGTAGTGTCCATGAAGGGCATCGCAGGCAAAAGTACTGCTGAATACTGCTACTGCCCCCTGGTGTTTGTCCACACGTACTGCTCCACTTAAGCAACTTGTTCTCCCTCACACGACACAACATTCAGTTGGTGCAGATGGGAGCACAGAATCCATCCTGAATGACAAGTCAACTGATGTAATTTTATTGTCACATTAAGCAGCAGCCTCAGGCCTCCCCGACCTACCCAGAAGGGGACAGGAAAGGTAGTGATTTTCTGGGACTGTGTGGTTCAATCGCATCTACAGATGGGAAACTCCTGGCTGACGGCAGGCTCATAATCCTTGAGACTTCTCTTAATCAATTATTCAAGACGAGAGAGAGAGAGAGAGAGAGAGACCATACGCATCACAACATGGATAGCATCTCTGCCTCTCCCAAAGAGCGTGCGGTGAGCCGCTGTGGCACTGTGCTGTCTGGCAGATGGCAGGGCCGGGCTTTGGCCGCGAGCCCAGCACAGAACAGGTGGGTGGAGGAAAAACATGCTCATCTCACAGAGAGACAGATATAGACCGAGAGAAGGGGGGAAAGACAGAGGTAAAGAATAAAATGTGGACTTAATGTGAATTTTACTCACATCATTTCATTCAAATTGCCTCAAACTGAATGTGTTATTAAGCCAAAACAACAATGAAAGGAAATATTTAAGGAAGAGAGACTAAAAAATGGTTTCTATACAATCGGCCTTATTTAGTCTATTCTATATTCAACCTCAAAGTCAATAATGCTGTCATCTAGGCCTGCACGATTAATCGTTACAAAATCGCAATCTCGATTCACCCTGTTCACGATTTAATTTTTAAATAACTTTGATTTTTGCTTTGATTTAAAAAAAAGTATATAAAAAAAAGTATATAAAAAAAAGTATATATATATAAAAATATATATATATATATATTTTTTATGACTTTGATTTATCATTTAATTTTACAAGCCGTCACAAACGCTACTACTTTCTTCTGTGAGTTTTAAACATGGACTTTAAACATGGACTGTATAAAAAAGGTTTTAAAGAGCTCCCAAGCGCTGCAATGCTCTCCCTTCTCTTCACTGAAGTCTCTGTGTTTACAGGCTTGTGGTGATGCGCATTGTGCTATAGGTGCCAATTATGCCAATCAGTCTTATGCCAATTATGTTTGGTACTGCCAATTTGTTTTGTTATGGTTCATGTGTGCAATAAACATTACACTTCGTGAGAAAAAAAATCGTGGCAGTAAATCGTGATATCAATTCTAAGCTAAAAGAAATCGTGATTCATATTTTTCGCTGAATCGTGCAGGCCTACTGTCATCACAGCAAAAACAGCCAACACAACTAAACAAATACCTAAAATGTCACTTAGCCACACCTCCAGCTTTAACAACACCTATACAGTAGATGTGGCCTGCATACAAGTCTGTGTGTGTGTATGTGTGTGTGTGTGTGTGTGTGTGTGTGTGTGTGTGTGTGTGTGTGTGTGTGCGCGTCACTCACAATGGCACGGGCCTCTGCGATGAAGAAGAGTTCAGTGAGGGCTCGGTGAAGAGGCAGCAGCACCGTGATGCTGGTGGGATCCTGGCTCAGGCTGTTTTCCATAGTCATGAAGAGCTGCCACAGAGGTCGCAGCAGCATCAGCTCACAGGCTCTGGAGTGGAGGGAAAGAAAAATCGATAGATGAACAAAAACATGTACACAGGCACAACAGGACAATGAAGAGTTACATTCTGAGAAAAAAAAAAAAGAAGCAAAGCTGTGGCTGGAAAAGAAACGTCCTACTTTCATCATGGCATTTACCTTGTACCCTCTAACAGTCATAAGCAGAGCAAAACGTGACCGTTAAAAAGATGTGGCCATAGACTTGTGTTTACAGAATATTATTAATGATGATAAATCTGTAATGTTTCTAATGAATCAATCAATTCTATATCTATCTGTATGGTGAAGTATCATAAAACACGTTTTCAGTGCTCAGAGATGCTCCCTGTAGTCTTCTATTGTGGGTAAATTACGCAACTATTGCAATGTGTTTCATTCTCAACAAACCGCTCTGATCTGCTCTTCTCTATGTCAACGGCGACCCAGGCTAATGGGTATATTAGTATTTAGACCCATTCCTCCTTCCAAAATGACACACAAAACATGATTTCTCAGAATTGTAAATAATTAAAGCTGGGGGCCATAAAATGTATCTAAAGTCCTGTTACATTATCCAGGAGAGTCCCACGTATTTTTGTAAAGTAACATTAAGGATATCGGTTAAAGAAAAAAATGTGTACAGAGTGGAAATACAGTTGTGTGATGTTGTCATTGTGACCAGATGGTGGCTAAGTCAGTCTGCACATATGAAAATTCCTAACCACATCCTTTACCTCATTTCCGTGGTGACTACCAGGACATGAGGGATTTATCAAAGCTTTTATGCAAACCCTGTGTGGAGTCCTGCGCCTCTTGGAAAAATGACCTGTGCACTGGGTGCTTCTAACCAGGACAGTTTTTACTACATTCCACTGAGGACAGAAAAAGGGTGGGAAGCATTGAAGAGAAGAGATTCAGAAGAAAAGAGATAGAAATGTATCCTCTTACGTCTGAGACTGACACTGCAGGAGGCGGAGCAACAAGTGAATGGCTTTGAGTCGCTGGTTCCCAGTCTGGCGACAGGCCACGCCCACCTGCCACTCCCAGATGTCAGCCAGTGGCAGGTGACTGAGCACTTGGTCATCTGCTAACATTTGCTTCAGTATCTCAAAACCTGATAAGAGCAAAAGTGCAGAGAGGGTGACGACCTGGCCAACCTGAGGGTGCATGTTGGTAGATTCCAGAGTTGCTCTCTAACCAAATGAAACAGGTTTGCACAAATGTAAATGCAAAAAGAGTATCTGTTTTAATGTAAAGTACCTGTCTGGAAACGTCCTCTGTGGCCTCCTGTAACCGTGAACTTGTAGCCCCACTCTGTGTTGCTCATGTCTGACATAAATCTGTAGTACAGGGTATCACCTGAGGGGAGACCAACACACATGACACACATGTTGATAAACGTGATTTAAACACAATAGTCAACTATTTGTAATGTCAACACATAGAGCAGAAAAAGAATGAACAACGTTTTAAAATATTGCTCACCTGGAATCTCAAAATCGGGCCATCTCTGAGGGGAGCCACTGAAGTTGTGGACATCCTGGAGAAAATCACTGCTGCTGGACATGGTGAGCTCATCACAGCCTTCCTCTGTGTAGCAGCGGGAGTCAAACTTTACTGATAGGTAGATGGCCCCTGGGATGTGCACCTTGTCCTTAAGAGAAAAAAAATAGAATAGAGTCTTCAAACTGAATTGGAAAAAGCCGCGTTTCAAATAAGGATCTGTACTAATAGCCATCTGTATTGCAAAGTCTTCTTTAAACAATATACATTTTATGACAAGTGAAAAGGTTGAAACCGAGAAGATGGCATGACCAATGAGGAAATACAGTAATAAACTTCTTAAACACAGTTATGACTGTAATAGAAGATACAGTTCACCCACCTCAAAGTTGGTGTTGTTGTCATATGGGTGTTTGGACTCTCTGATCTGCACAGCCATACCTGGCTCCTCCATGAACTGGCAAGCAGTGAGAGACAGACTGCACAGCATACTCTGGCTGCAACCCTTCAGCACCCTCTGAAGAATCTGATCATTAACAGAGTATGACAATCACATTAATCCACAAAACACCTATAATGCATCATCATGACATGCTCCCTTTACACACAACACAAACTCCACATTGACTTCCCTTGCGCCCACCTTCTCCCAGAGCGGCCTCTCCTCCAGCTGCATTAACATGTCCAGGATGTAGGCCATGTGTGAGGCACCGCTCAGTTCTAGGGCCTCCTCGCTCAGCGCTGCCTCTGCGGGCCAGTCGGCCAGCAGTGAGGCCAGCACGTGGCGGGCGTAAAGCGTGGCGATGGCCTGGTTGACCTTCACCAGGTATTGACGAACTGCCCGATTGCTCCGCACATCCAGTTCCTTGTGCAAGAGAGCTGAACTTTTGGTGCGTCTCTGTTTGGCGTAGCTGAGCTGTAAGTCGCTCTCTGAATTTGTGATGAGCTTCTGGGCCACTACGTTGATCTCCTCTGTGGCCTTTTCACAGTGACTGGGTTTAGACTGGGAGGGGGGGGGATATATATCAGAATATTGACATATGACAAAACTTGACATCTCAATGATGTGATGTTGTTGGCAAGTCATAATAAAACATGCTATTTCAGGGCCCACTTTTAAACAACTCACCACGCATGAAACCACAATCATATCAGTGTCCACAGCCTTGGTGTTCCTCTCCTCAGAGCGAGGCTGCTTGGAAGGTTGCCACTTCTGAGCCAGCGTACGGATTGTCTCATCTGTTTTTATCTCTTCCCCATCAAATCTGAAAAAAACACAAAGGCACAAAGCATAACAGAGAGGCAGTAATAAAAAATATGACCTTTACCGCGATGGATCGGATTAACAAAAAGTCATTTTAAAAAGAGATTCTCTAAAAGTTGAAGCTGACCTCTTCTGCACCTCCAGGAAGAAGGAGTCAGTTCTCTTCATCTGCAACTCATACATGGCTCGCAGGATGGGCAGAGGGGCGTTTAAGGCATCGTGGGTGATCTGCATTGGAGAAAAAAAAAGGCATTTTAGATTATTACAGCATACTTAATTTTACTGAATGTGTTTTTAGTAGTATCCCTCATCACCTGGAAGCAAATCTTTGTCTCTTCATCGAGACCCTCTAAGGGGTCGGGCTTGGTGACATCAGTTTCGTCAGCACAGCAGCTGGAGTGGTCAGAGTCGTGCTCCTTGTCCTGCTCTCTTTGGTCTCGCTCTGGGTCCTGGGCCATGGAGTGGATCTCCCTCTTAGAGGAGTAGAGCATGATGGAGAGAATCTCTAGATCCCGCAGCAACCACAGTTTGCTGAAGCCTGTCCCTTTGCTGCACTTCCTCACCAGCAGCTGGGTCAGTCCTGACTGCTGGATGTCCTCCTGAGCTTGCTCTACTCCATGTTTCTACACAAGAGGACACAACAGAATGACAAAAGCACCTCTGGAATAATTCTTCTGATCTAAGCCACTTTTCACGTTTCTAGCCTAGAGCCACAATTCAGATTTTGGAGTTTGCGGATTCCTATGTCATGGGAGTCACCTTCAGTGTGTTGTAGAGGCCTTTAAGAGCCAAGGAGAGAACCCAGGAGGCCTCCACAGCATCAGGAGAGCCATTGTCCTGGCTGGTCTGCAGTAGATGGCTGATGATAGTGGTGAAATTGATCAGGTAGCGGCTGAGCAGGGTCTTTGGGGAGTCCTGGCTCTCTGACCGCCCTGGGAGACAGGCTGCAGTGGAATCCTGAGACTGGATGAGTTGGTAGTCCTTCACTAGAAAGAAGAGAAAGCACACAGAGGGTTGATTCCAAGTTTAATTCCACACACCCGCAAAGTTATTAGAGTGCGCTACAACTGCACTAACCTGTTTTCCTCTTGCGTGTCTTAACGTCCACCACTGCAGCATGGTTCTTCTCTGTGAAGTGTTTGAGCAAGATCATGTTGTGCTGTTCGTTGGCGTTGTCAATAAACACCGTCTGGGTACCCACACACAGCACCTGATATACACACAAGAGGAGTCACAACTGAGTTTAGAACGTTATGGAACACACTGCGCTACTAACCTATACTGTGGTATGTGTTCTACCTACCTCAGGGAAGCCCACCAGCACCAGCAGGGTGAAGAGGTTGGTGCGTTTGAGAGTTTGTGGCAGCTGCTGAATACAATGGTCAGTGAAGGCAGCGATGACCGTGTTCCACTCGGGACAAGCATTCAGACTGTGTAAAATATCTGCCACTGTGCACGCCCAATCCAGACCAATACGACTGCAAAACAAAAGAAAATAGGGGGAATCTCAATACAACTATAAAAGCAAATATTTCTTTATCGGTTATCAACCGTGCAAACATCTATTAGCTTTCTGACAAATAAGATCTCAACTGTGGGACTAAGAGATACCATCAGTATCTCAGTTCTACATCTGTTAGTACATTATATTATATATTAGTCTTTGGTGGAGTTCATATGTGTAACGATCAAAACTAAACAAACACTGGATACAAAAAAGCAGGTTTTTAACTCACACAGGTGTAACTTGATCAAAGGGCCGGTTTGCAGAACATTTTAGTATTATATAGATTATTAAAGATGGAATTTCAATGCCATGAGTACACATGCAGCCTGAGATCAGATTGCTAACTTTTTTTGTGCAACTTAAAGTAAAGAAGAAAAAAAAAACACAGTTAATTCAACAATGTTTATAAGGATAAAACTGAAAACGTTTAGGCACACTCTGTAAGAGAACAGGTAAGAGCATGTAAGTCATTTTTACATATGCTTTTATCAGGGTAGGAAAATATCTCACATGGCTGTTCTGGATCGTCTAAAATCCATGTTGGTGCTTACAGGTGCAGAGTTGTTTTTAGTATTAATATCTGCAGGTGTGTCATCAAGAAAATTGATTTATAAACTACAATACATTTCCCTAGTGTCATCAGGTTTTTATTCTTTTACCTGTCTAAACAGACGGCCCCCAGGCTGAAAAGCAGCTGGGTGGTCTTCCAGCCCGGGGTGTCTGAACTGGTTGCCTCTGCTTGTGTCAGGAAGTCATATTTGTCGGCCAGGGCCTCTGTGACGGCAGAGTCAGCCTCCATCGGAGGGATTCGGAGCAGCAGCTGACCCAGTAGTCCAAGGGTGAGGTGGAAGGTCTCGTTGAGAGAGCCAGCATTGGAAATGACTGCCCTGAAAAGCTTGGGCAGGATGGAGTTCAAACTGGGCAGAGACAGGGTGCTGCCCTGAGGATACAAGAAAGACAAGGTAAATGTTATCTGTAGACAAATGGAAAACGTGCTGAAGACAATGCTGAAGCAATTTCATGAGTAGTGAACATATCAGGAACAGAAGTGCCAGTTGGGTACAACATCATTTTGTGTTTTAACTTGACAAAGTGTCAATAGATTTTGGTGTATTTGTTTAAATTGGCACATATGTCCATTAAATTAAAAAAGGCTACAGCCAGCAGCTGGTTAGCTTAGCTTAGCATAAAGACTGGAAACAGCTTGTCTGGCGCTGCCCAAAGGAAACAAAATGTGCACCTCTAAAGCTCACTAATAAACACATTATATCTTGTTTGTTTGTGTAGAAATCTGTATAAAAAACAATGTTTAATTAAAAATGACACTTTGTGGTTTTATTCAGAGTTATGTGTGGGACTACAGTATTTCTTGGCTAGGAACAGTCCAATGTCCTGGAGTCTTGCTGGTTGCCTGGCAACCTCAAGGTGTTGACAAGACTCCAGGAAGTCATTGTACCGGCCCAAGAAGTTGTCCGGCACTTAACTCCCAGTAAAACAGTTTTGTTTGGTTTAAACAAACTTGACTTGATAATGTGTGAGTTAGTGAGCTTTAGAGGTGCTGGTTGGCAGATTTTGTCACCTTTGGACAGAGCCAAAGTAGCTGTTTTCCATACTTACTACACTTATACCAACTTGCTGCTGGCTGTAGCTTCATATTTAACGCACAGATACGAGAGAAGTATCCATCCTGTCAACTTTCTTGCCAACTCTCGGCAAGAAAACGAATAAGCGTATTTCCCAAAATGTAGATCGATTTCTCTTCTCTTCGACTCTCTCAACCCTAAAAACTGGTCTTTGGTTTCACTTACTGGTTTGGCTGGTGGCAGCATGGCTGCTAGTAGTCCCAGGATCCTCTCTCTGGAGCATTCTGAAAACACATGCTCCTGAAGGGGAACCTGGGCCAGCCTCTCATCTGTCTCCTTGACAACGTCAGATGCTGGAGAGTTGACTGTTCCTGGTCCAGACTCTGAAGCTGAGAATGATTTAAAAAAAAAAAAAACATACAAGGTTGATCCAGACAGCTAAGACATAGTCATAAACACTAATGAACACAATCAGAGCTGTAATCAGCCTGGTGCAGGTAGTCTCAGAACTTACGTCGAACCACAGGAGAGAGGGGGTCCTCGCTGGTCATAGAAGGAGTCTGGCTGAGGCTGGGAGAGTCCAGGGTGTCTTGGGTAACCAGCTTGCTTTTCTCCCCCTCTCCAGTGCTTGGGGGGGACCACACCTCTGGAGGAGCAGGGGGAGGAGAGCCCCTGTCCTTTGCCTTGTTCTCCTTACCTGATGGTTTACTCTAGTGGTGAGATGATAGCAACAATTCAGTAGGTTACCATTCCAGCAGTATGGGCTCTCGAACTGTAAGAACACTAAATACTGCATTCCCCTCATTACAGACTGAACAAGAATAGACTGAATGTATGTATTTCTACCTATTTTTGTACATCAGCTAGAACATGTCCAGACATGTTTTGTGTGTGAATTGAATAATGTGACCTGGTGATCCTCTTACATCTACGTTTTAAATATTTATAGATGTGTATAGTACAAATATCTGCTCTATTTTTTTTGTTTTTTTCTGTTCTTCTTCATGCCACTGTAATGATCCACTCCTCCAACATAGATTATTCAATCTTTGTATTATCTTATAAGGTGACTTCTGTTCCTTACCTTGTCCCTGGGAGACGACGGGGAGCAGATTGCTGCAGTGCTGCCAGGGAGAGAGGAGGTGTCAGTGGCTGTACTGAGCTCCTGAGAGGACTCTGGAGAGACTGGACACAGCTCACTATCAGAAGCTGATTCATTGGACGACAGCAGAGCCAGCAAGGCTGAGGAACGTAGACCTACGTGGAGGATGACATAGAAAGATTTGCCATAAAAGCACAAAACATATTGAAATTAAAATACAGGTAAGAAGAATAGATATACTATGTGACACATGGACAAACAATGAAGCACCCGCCTTTAACAACTCAGACATTCTGAAAAGACTTTGTGTTGTTGAACCCAAAATGTCCAATCAATGAATGGATAGAGGAAACTTATCTCTCCCAAGGTCATTGTTTTTGTTTAAATGAATAGTTCTACAATTTGGGAAATACTCATACTCGTTTTCTTGCCGCCTTGCATAAGACCATCAGATCAATACCACTCTTGCATCCGTACGCTAAACATGAAGCTAGAGCTAACAACCTTTATCTAGGTTTTTAAAAATCCCCTTAATCTCTAAAACGCATTAATTAGCACGTCATATTATCTAGTTTGTTTAATCTGTACAAAACCTGAAATGGCCAGCATGTTGATTCCTGGAGTCTTTTCATCCCTGTGATTTGCACTTTAACAGAGCAAGGCTAGCCGTTTGCCCCTGCTTCTAGTCTTTATGCTAAGCTAAGCTAAGCAGCTGCTGGCTCTGGCTTCACATGTAGCATACAGACTTCTCATCCAAGTCTCAGCAAGAAAGCAAATAAGTGTATTTCCAAAAATGTTGAACAACTTCTTTTATAAAAACTGAATTCTGGTTTACCTTTGCCAGTCTGCCCCTTGAGCAAACAATCAGTGATGAGTTGGGAGCAGTATGTCTGCAGCGCTGAGGCCTGGCTCAAGGTGTTGCTGTCCAAAGACTCTCCCTCCATCTGCTTCTGACTGCATAGTTCGGACGTGTAGAGGGCCAAAGCAGCAAACAGTAACCAGGAGTAGTTGTGGATGTAGGGCTGGATCAAGCGGTGACGGTCGCTGATTCGTATGGTCACCATTGGGTACACCGTGATCCGATGGGTGGGCAGGTGGCTGCAGATGACCAAACATAAAAAAAATAATGAAGTCAACAACTCAGGAGGTAAACCACTAAAAGGTAAGTGTGTTTTAATAGCATGAGAAACTACAAATGATGTCACCTGTCGGGATACTTCTTTGCATTGTAACAACCAAAGCACAGGTCAAAGTCCTCACAGACGTTGCAGTTGATCCTGCTGCCTACAATGAGCCCCTGGCAATGGTCACAGGCGTATTCCATGTTCACCATCTCATGGTCATCCTCATGGCCCTCAGGCTTGGCACCACCTGCTCAAAAACACACACGTTCACATTTAGGGTTGCTCGGATGATCTTGTCAGACTTATGATTAATGACTGCATGAGTAGTGGAGTGTATGAGCTCACTGAGGAAGCAGGTCTTGCAGAGGTCCATATCCATGCACTGCAGACATCGGTAGCGGTGCCAAGGTGCCATCCTCTCACAGCCATCACAGGAGATCACAACATTGAGCAGGTCACAATAACGTGCAATGAACATGTGCATCTGTGGATTAACCCGGGTTAAGTACACAGTATTATTGTCTTCGAACTTTCTGACCTATGCTTTGCAAACATTTGTATGGATCCTAGCTCAGTCATCTACTTGGAAATATTGACCTACTTACAGCTTGTTAAACTTCATCACATGCAAACAGCATTGAAGAAGAGGTTTTTTTGGATTGGGTCATATTATGTGTAGATATTACAGTATCTACGCTAACGCACTACACTAAGATGGTGGAAATAGTAAACATTACACTTGCTAAACATCAGCATATCAGCATGCTAATGTTAGCATGTAGCTCACAGTACATGTATGTCTAAGTACAGCTTTACAGAGCCATAACCATTTATATTACACCAACATCTTTTTTAAATGGGAGGTTGCAGGTCGTCTTTAAATGTATTACCTGCAGGACTATATCTGCTCTATTCTTGGGATGCACAGGAAAGAAAACGGAGCAGAGAAGCACTAAGGGCAGACGGGTTCAGAATGGAGTGCCATTTGTTTCCCTAGACAGCTCAGACACTTTGCTAATGATTGGACTTTTTTTTAATGCACTGTGATGTACCTTTCTCCTGTCCTCCATGGCCTCCTCTTCATCGATTTTGTCGTACCACTTCTCAAACATCCCATCCATACACTCATCCATCCACTCCTGGTTCTTCTTGTAGTCTGCAATTTCATCCTCCTCTGTCCATTGGCTGAAAATTAGTTTGAACCACAGAAATAATCTATCATCTCTGCAATTTAAGGGCCTGGGAAACAGCCCCTTAACATATAGTAATTGATTTGAAATAAATAGACTTATGAGGCACAAAGAAGTTTAGACAATTGATTTGTAAAAATGAAAGCAGTGTCTTTTGCTAGCCTTAGCAACTTATCAACTGGAAAAATGTCATTTCCACTGTGCGGAGCCTTATCTTCTCAGATGGGGAAAATATTACCTGATGGCAATGTCATGAACACTGATGTTCTCCTGGGACATGCTGAGCAGGAGGTCAGGAAACTTGATATTCAAGAAGAGAGGAAGGTCATGTACCTCCCAGCTCATGTCTAGAAGGTGCAACAAGCAGGTCTGCACACATGACAGGGCTGGTAGCAGGGCTCTGGAGAGCAGTGATGAGGATCAGGTTACTCTACTGCACACACACTTTTTAATTTCAGTGAATGTAGTTATGTTTGAACATGGTGCATGTTACAAGGATAACAGCTTACTTCTCATTCAGGCTGCTGAAGCCTTGTACTGCCTCCACCAGCATGAGCACCAACTGATGGTAGGAACGCCTGACCTCCTCTCCTAGCTTCTGGCCACTGTCTGACAACTGAGAGAAATAACTGAAAAAGACAAAGCAAAAGAACATTTTCTCAAAATGTACCTGCTATTCATATGTCTTTGACCGTCAAATTTATTTATATTGGTCAATACTAACAACAATTTATAAACTAAGAAACAAATCAATAATGTTATTCAATAATTACAAAACAACAACTTTGTGACAACGTTGTTCAAAATCACAAATATTCTGAACTGTGCTAGTCTATAGTTTAAACATACAACATATGATGAATTATTTGAGTTACTTTTATTCCAACTGAACTGAAATCATTTTCTACAGATGTACCTGGTGAAGTCTTTCTGGCATGCCAGCAGCTCCTGTAGGAACAGGATGCAGGGGGCTTGGAAGAGGTGTGGGTTTCCAAGGGAGTGTAAACACTGCTGAACCATCTCCAGGACCTTGCACACACTCAGAGCCTGGGCTTTGCTCAGGGACAGGGTCTGTAGAATGCTACAGGAGGAAGATGTGGGTGATTTAATCTTATATGGTAGAATTACACAAATTAAAAATGCAAAATAGAAGACTGGAGGTCATTCACCTTGCTGTTGTGAGAGCCTGGTCCCTTATAAAGTTTAGGATGTGTTTGAGTATTGGGTAGCGATCTTTGACAGAGGGGGTCATGCGGGGCTCTTCTATAGATCGACAGGACAGGAGGCGCAGGCGTGCCCGACTGAATGGGGCTTTACGAGCGCAGGCGGAGGGTGAGGCTGGTTCCCCTGACAGAGAGGAGAGGCTCTCTGTTGAGCCTCTGTGGCCTTGTCTGCCGTGCCCACAGGAAGATGAGTTTGGCGCTTGAGGATCGGAGGGCTGGCTCTGCCCTGCCTCTTCACACCCTGCGGTGTGAGGTCCTTGTGTGGAGCTGGCCTGGAAGTCCCCTTCCGAGATCGAACTTGAGCGGAGCAGTGGAGCACTGCTGCCATCTGCAGCTTTGGAAGAGTCGCTGTCATGGCACGCTACTCCACAAGGGGTGAATCTGAAGAGCAAGAGGCTCTTCTCAATGCACACCTCAGCTACAGAGAAAGCAACAAAGTCAGCAAAATAGCATTAAAGAGATAACAGAATCGGCGAAAAGAAAGAGTGGGATTTGTCTTTAAACTGAGGTCCTCACCTAGTGTCTCCATGCTAACCTCATCATGACCCCCTTCCTTCTCGTCAGGAACATTCATTTTGCTAACTAGGTATCTCTGCTTCATCTCCAACTGACAGGGGGGAAAAACAGAATGAGTATAATAGTTCAGTAACATGATCATTTATACACCTAGCAGCAGATAATCAACAAAAATATGAATCATGTCAGTAACACTCACCATCCATGTTCTGATGCTATCTGCCAATGAATACACCTGCACAAATTCTTCACTGAAACAGGACTTGCAGTCCTGGTTGACTACTCATACAAAGACAAAACAGAAGGGAGAAATCAACTCAACCAAGTTAATCAAACACGCAGAACTGCCAGGATAAGACACAGCAAGAAGAAAGGGAACAGCTTTTGCTCTATGACCACTGATTAAAGCCAACCATTACCATAGGTCTTCAGGGCATGGTTGAGGGCTGGTGTGTGGTATACCATGGCTGCCCAAAGGGCATTCACAGCTTGGTCTGTCTTTGTCCCGGAGGCAATCTCATTCCTTATTGGCTGTTTTCTGCAGGACTGCATGAGGGTCTTCATCAGCTGTGTTCTACTGTCTGTCGGTTCCAGGGAAGGGTTCCAACGGGCAAAGTCCTCCAGGAAGCTTATTAACTCATCAAGAGTCCATGTATTTGTCTACCACACAGAAAAGCAATAGAGTATTAGAGCACCACCTAGCTGCTGAGGTCAAAAAGCAACGGAACAATATAAACCTAAGAATGGAACTTAACTTCTACATAACTCGATTAAGCAGAGGTCACAGTACCTGGTCTGTGGGTGTTTTAGTCTGATTTGTGTCCCTTGTTTCACCCAAACCGTGTCGCAGAATGGGTTTCCATAAAGGAGAAGCCTGAACATGGGACATTTTCCCAAGTGGAAGCTCCTTAACAGTGCGTATCTCTGGAATGGACAGCAACTCATAAATATCAGCATTTCAATCTATCATTGAGGGTTGGAAAATTGCTTGAGTATGATATCATTCTGAAATAATTTTTACTCAAATCCAAAGTATGTTTAACAAAATCTCTAATTTTCCAAGATCTGTTCATGTAAGCTTCAAATGTACAAGATTTATAAAAAAAAAAAAAAAAATATATAGACAAATATTTTAACTATGGCCCAACACAGTCATTACCAAACTTATCTTTGTTTAAGGATTCACAAAAAAAAAAAAAACTTTCACAGACCTGTTCCTGTGATAAAGGTTAAAAAAAATGTCTCACCGTGGGGGGATTTCAGGGCGAGGGTTCTGGAAGCAAGACGACCCATCAGGCGAGCCACCAGCAGCTGCAGGTCTGACATCCAAGAAATAGTGATATCTGGCAGGCCCATGGCTGTCACAGTGAACTTGTAACCCCACTCGTTATTACTGCTATCAGAGTGGAAGAGGAACTGGAGTTGAGGGCCAGCGTCAAATGTCACCTTCTGAAAGAGCAAAGAGAAGCAGCAGGCGTGTGAATTAAATAAGCAACAACGGTGTTTTTCTTATGGAGACAACTGAAGGGTTTCCCATGTCCTACCTTTGGCCACTTCTCACTTCCAACCTTCATGTCATAGCGGACCTTCCCACCTCTAGAATCTGTGAACTCTAGGTAGTCGTATCTGTGAACATCAAGAGCATGGAGGATGGGTTCGAAAAAGTCTCACTAGGGATAAAGAAATACATCTGAATATGTAATGTTTCACATCAGTCACCTTTTCTCTGTCTCACAGCGTTCGTCAAACTCCACCTCAAAGGAGGTAGCACCAGGGCAGGCAAAGATGCTGGTCTCGTGGCGGCTGTTCTCATAGTTGTGAGGTGACTCCATGCTCCAGGTCCTCAGCACCACTGGCTGCTGGGGCTGGTGCCAGCTCTCCTGATCCACCTAACAGTGACAAGGCACGCACTTCATCTTACAGTCAATGGTGGAATGTAACTAAGTGCATTTACTCAAGTACTGTACATGAGTACAAGGTTGAGGCACTTATATTTTACTTCAGTATTTCCATTTTATGCTACTTTATATATATATATATATATATATATATATATATATATATATATATATATATATATATAAAAAGAGTTCACTTAGATCCACTTCTACCCACTCAAGCAGTAAAATTATACTTACACATTCAGTAATAGTAATAATCCCATAATATTTTACTGTATATTAGTAAACACTCACAGAGGCCATTTCCATCAGTACTTTTACTTTTGATACTTTAAGTACATTTTGCTAATATTACCTGCATACTTTTACTTTAGTGACATTTTCAAAGAATAACTTGTACTTGTAATAGAGTATTTTTGTATTGCTACTTTAACTTAAGTAATGGATCTGAGTACTTCTACTTCCACTGTTTACAGTAGTGGTGCTGTCGTGCTGTACTTTTCCAACCCTCCACACCCCAAATATCGGTCTGCATTTCCACCTCTCCATTCCTACTCATACAATGGGATACGAGGCTGTATACATTGTGGTACACTGAGGTCTAAGGTCAGAGTGGACTGACCTTAGAAAAGATGTCTCCAGTATCACTGGACAGGCTTTTGAGTAGCTCGACCAGAGAGGAGAAGCTCTTCAGCAGCACACTGTGTGGGATGTCCAAAGAGCACAGCTCCAGGAGTAAAATCATCTGCCAGGACCAGAACAAATATTATGTTCACTCAGCATGGTCGACTTTATTACTGTACAGGAAGGCAATTCAAAATCACGAGATAAGATTGTATTACCAGTTGTCTGAAGACTGTGGCTAGGATGGAGCTGCCGAGTTTGTCTGTAATTTCAGCACCAGTGTACCTCCCCAGCAGAGAATCAAGGACACCTTTGACATTCCCCAGGAACTGATCCACATCTATTGAAATAAAGAAGAAGCATTTTGTCAGACTGAAAGCATATCCTCTTGTCCACTCATTGAGGAGTTCTACTCAGTGTCAATGTTCATACTGAACCATTACACAACTTAGTCAGACATTTGTCCATCTGTTGGACGACCACATTTGACTGACCAGCACCAGGCTGTGTGCTCTAATAAACACATAATCTAACCATGAAAGTAGGAACATGTAATATCACATATCTCGCAGTATCTCACATTTTAGTAGAATGTGTCTGGCAAGCTCCATAGCGATAGCGGTGGAGGCTCCTCCTTTGAGCTGTAGGTAGCACCAGGAGAGCAGACTACCCTGCAGAGCCCAGAACAACGACAGCAACACTGTCCTGCTGGCTCCACTATTCTCATCCACCATCATCACCTCACACTGAGAAATGGGAGACAGTTGAACAGAGAGGAACATTAGAAAAGGTATATGGAGAAGCGGAGAGGGCTCTATTATGAAAGAGTTGAGACGATTCCAAGCTGCTGTTGTGTTGATCAATATTGTGTGCGTGTGTGTGTGTGTGTGTGTGTGTGTGTGTCAGAGGAGGCCTCACCTCTCTTGTTGCCACCAGCAGCAACGTCTCCATAACTGACAGTATGGGGCTGATGTCAAAGTCTGAGTGGGCTCCTTTAGGTGGGAGCAGGAGAAGGCCACTTGGATCCTGATCACTGCACAGAGAAAACACAGCTGCTGCTGATCCACTGTGATCGGGATGTGTACGATAATATGATAATGAGTTTGTGTATCTACCGTCTGCTTACCTGTAGTAGTTACAAAGCGATTCAAACGTCACCTTCACTGACTCTGGCTGATCATGTTCTGTAATGTTTTTCTGTAAAAAGGCATATTATCATTAGGGATGCATCGATACCACTTTTTTTTTTTTCATACCAAGTACATTTGGGTACTTGCCGATACCGAGTAGCAATATGAGTACTTAATAATACCATTACAGTTCTAACAATTACTTTTGAAAACAAGCATTATTTGCACCTGAATGCGTCACGACTTTACTAGGTGTACCTGAATGCACCATGAAGTCCCATCGGTGCCCGCGCGCTTTACCATTCGTGGTTTGTTTGTTTACATAACTCACAGCGAAGGCAAAATGTTGGCGTATGGGTGACAATAGGGAAGCATGAGGAATGTAACAGTTATTCCTCCATCATCTCCGACTGTGGCAGTGGTCAGGGTGTCTGGAAAAGTAAATATGCAGGCTACCGGTAAGCTACACTGTGTTGTTAGCTACAGACCGGGACTTCCGGTTTTGGGTGAAATACAGCCACACTTTAGACCGTTTAGCTTTAAGATTTTCAACTGTGTTTATTTGCCAACGGTAGGTTAGCGTTACCTGTTGCCAAGTGTAGTGCTAACTAGTTTCACAAGCAGTGATGCATGAAGTGGTATCGGAGTAGTTGTGGAGTATAGCCGCCTACGCGACAAAACTGCGAGGTTGGGCGCTGAGCAGAGAGGCAAAGCGCAGAGCAGGAATGTTTTGGTTGCGCCTTGAAAGGTAGGCGGCAACGAGGTCAAAGATGAAATTATTTGAACTTTGAGCGCCGGCACAACGCCAATTCCGAGCGGTGAGCGACGACAAGGGTAGCACTGCTCTCTCCATAGGAAAACGGCCAGCGCAGAGCAGTTTTACCGCGGATCATGTATAGGCGGCTTATAAGTACGAATACATAAACACAGACTCGATACTGGTATTGGTATCTGTGCATCTCTAATTATCATCTTTATTTTTTTAATAAACTCACCATCATGTTGAAGAGTTTGTCCCGCCTGACGTGTTTATCGGGGAAGAAAACAGCTGCTCCATTAAGAATGGCCTTGACTGTTTCCTTGTGCAAAGCTTTTTCCACTACTGTCTCACCCTCTGGACCATCCACAACTGAAACACAAACAACATAAATACTATTGCTGCATAGATTCTTACAAATTCTTACAAATAAATCATGGAAAAACTACTACTGTCCAAGGAATCTTTACTGAGAAATTTAAATGAAATGTGACCATTGAACCAACTACTTTTTACTACTCGCAGTTGTATGAAAGCTGACAGGGTTCTTACTGTGGCAGAGGTGAGTGTAGAGTTCACAGACAGCCCTAACAGAGTCAGACAGAGGCTCTGCACTGCTGGACGGGGATGGACAAGCTGCTGCTGTGGCTCCCTCATCTGGCCCTCTGCTCTCCTCTGGGCCCTGGGACTCCAGTGGGTTGGGCAGCATGGGGAAACAGTTCTGCATCAACTGGAGCAGCAGAACTCTGCTCTTTAACACCTCCTCTCCCTCACTGAGACAAAGACATATGCTCAATTACTTTAATATGTCTGGGCGGTTCCCAATGACTGAGCAATGAGCCTGATCACGCCAAATGGTTTCTGTACTAATGGCTGTAGGACAAAAAACCAGCCACAGTGACAGACGGTACGACTACTCACATGTCCTTGAGTTTACTGTAGAAGTTCCAAAAGAGGTTCAGGCCGAGACCACTGAAGTCTAGAAGATACTTCTGCTTGAATTGAGAGGCATCCTTATGAAATGGAGAGAGAGGGCAACAGTCTTCAACAATATCACACAAAAAAATATGACACATGGTATACATAAGTATGAAGTACCCACTGTCCCTCAAAAGTTCAGCAGTACAGTAAAAGGAGATGTTGTAATGTCTCCTAATGACTACAAGAGGGCACACTGACCCACTTTAAATAAAATAATGAATGTAGTGAAAGTGAAAGCAATGAAGAAATTAACACATTCAGAAATATGTTAGGTTACCAAAGGAAATGTGGTATTTTGGACTTGGAAATGGAAGACCAGAGTCAAATGTCTATCTCAGTCCAGTGGTATGTTAAATGCTAAAATATTTCTCATGAACCTTAGTGTTGCCCGACACAAAGAGAGTTTCTCCTCATTCTCAGTCTCTCTAGTTAGGGTTGTGTAGTGCAAGGTCAAATTTAAAGAGTAATAAGGAAAATAAATGTTGGAGGTAGCTTTTTTTTTTTTTTTCCACCACAGCGATTGTCACCATTGGCCCTTGTGCAGTGTGGTTCCGTAAAACACTTTTCCTACAAATATAACATGCTGGTACACAAAACATAACGCAATGTATTGACAAGGTTGCAATGTTTTCAGCTATAAAGAGTGGTATTTCAAAGTAATTATACTAACATTGTAAATAATATTATTGATATTTAAATGATTACAGTAATAGTCTATATTCATGACGTTCTTCGAGGGATTGATGGACTTTGGGGATTGAGTGCAGTCGGAAAGTCCGCCAGATGTCTTTCTTTTGGGCCGGATGTCCGTTACCTTCCTCTTTCTTTGTGTTGGCGTTCTAAACTCCGGTGGATTTCTGAGGACTATGGTTAACTGCTCCTCAGATCTCTGCAGGGTAAATCCAGACAGCTAGCTAGACTATCTATCCAATCTGACTTTTCTGTCGCACGACTAAAACAACTTTTGAACATACAACACCTTCCACCAAAACAAGTTCCTTCCTGAGACTATTTTGCAGAGGCACCGTGGCTCTGTCCGGCCGCCCATTGTGATTGGAGTTGATTGCGATTGGTTTAAAGGGGTGGTTCAGAATTTTGGACATAGGACCTAATTTCCAAGTTAGCCAGTGTGTTATTTATCAGTGAAGACCGTTTTCAACACTTTTCATCCAGTCCTTCCAGTTGCAGAGTTCGCTGGCTAGCACAAGTCAACAGTATCTGATCCAGAAAGGAACAAACTGTGGCTTCTTGCTGCTGGCTTGGACATCAAGGCGGAGACTCTACTCAAGTGGCGAATGTGTAGTGATCATTTTAGACCAGACAATTTTGAAAAACCCCGCAATCTAAAGGACCACAAGTCACTGACAACGAATGCGGTTCCATCCGTCTTTCCAGATGCACCAACAGCTACTTATGAACATGTAATAACTTTCGTTAGGCTACTCCTCTCACCCCTCTCTGACGCCCCTTTCATAACGTTAGCCTAGCTGCTACTGATAGATTGAAACTGACAACGTTAGTGGAGATAACGTTACAGTTCAATGCATTGTGGAGAGTGACGACCTTAGCTAAAGGTATAGCTACACTCTTGGTAGATACCTGGCTGGGCTAACCGTTAACTTTACATGCAAATTCCAGCAGCAGGTAAATAAACTTGTGTGATTGTCATGGAAACCGGTTTTCTCGGTAGCCTAGGTAATATCACTCCGCCGCTGCTGTAGCGTATGCTACCAACTACAGGGAACAAAGTATAACTATTGCAATGCGATGCAAGGTTAGTTTTATTTCTAACATTATTCTATCAACACATACATTTACATCGATAGTCTGGCGTTATAATTTATTTGCCTCGGGTGTACTGTGGAGTGTGTAAGACTGCTTTTAATGGCAGGCTAGCAGATACTGTTGACTTGCGCTAGCCTAGCACCAGCGAACTCTGCAACTGGAAGGACTGGATGAAAAGTGTTGAAAACGGTCTTCACTGATAAATAACACACTGGCTAACTTGGAAATTAGGTCCTATGTCCAAAATTCTGAACCACCCCTTTAAAGAAATGCCAATAAACCAGAGCACATTTTTTCTCCCACCCTGGAATGCTGTGTGGACTAGCCAGACCCTCCTCCGCAGCGCTGTAGAGGAAGGTCTGGCAATGCGAGACTACAGTAATAGTGTTTAGTAGTTACCATGTCTCGCGTAAGTTGTTGTATGAAGAAGAGTGTCTTGTTAAGTATACAAAGGCCAGTGACAGCGTCGCAGTCGAAGCTCTCTCCCTCTGTGCTGAGGTCGTCCAGGTCTCCGAGCCTCTCTGCCCCGGGGCAAAGATAGCCACTGAAGGTGAGGGACTGCACTCCAAGGCGCTCAGCAGAGTCCTGCCTGGTGCAGATGAATTTGACCATCAGGAACTGGGAAGACAAGGAAATGGAGGAATAAGAGGTGGGGTTACTTGATAATGACGGAAAACGATGGCCTTCATTTGGCATACTTTAGTGTGTAGCAATGCTATTTTTATTGTATTTTGGAAGCCCTAGATACCAGATAGCAAAATGTCTGCATCATGAAAACATTATTTTAGAAGCACGACAGTGTTACGGAATAACTGGTTGATGCGGTGTGTACCTTTGCAACGCGACACTGCTGCAGCTTGAGCTCCACGTCGTTCCAGTCATCCTCGAGCTCAAACCAGCCAATCGGCTCTTCCTCTGACTGTGTTGGAATCTTCACACTGCAGGTCAGGTGACAGGATGGTGTGTCAGCCATTCACACAAACCACTGAGGCAGACCCCCACACTGCTGAGGGGTTCCATAACTCACACAAACTCACTACACTCTATTAGTATTATCATGTAATATATTTAGCCGCGTGTACTCTTCAACACCAGTACTCTTTTGCTAATGATAGATGTCTTCTCTTATTAAAAGGGATATTTGGGTTGTTTTGAAGTGGGGTTGTATGAGGTATTTATCCACAGTCAGTGTATTAGCTACAGTAGATGGCGTTCGGCACGCCCCCAGTTTAAAGAAACAGACCAGAGTACCGACATGGAAGCTAAGCAATGTACTGCTGTGGACGGGGGCAGCAGCTAAACATAATTTTAGATTATTAAAGACAAGATTAAAGACAAGTTAAATCAATATCAGTTTCTGTCGGCCCCACGAGGAATTCTAAGTAATGACAACAAAACTGTTTGCACGTCCACATGATACAAGCCTTCCATGACCATGTAACTTGTAACTCGATAAACACAAAAGCACACTAAACTAAAATATCAGGAATGAAAAAAAATCTAAAAAAAACAGACAGCTATAAAGGGATCCTTACTTGTCTTGAATAAATTGTTTGTAGTCCTTGTAGTCCCACGCGTCGTACTTTTTGAACCTCCTGAAATGTTTCTCTGCATCAAAGGGGTCTTCATCCTTGTACGCAAACACCAAGCCGCATTTTGCTCCAATGGCTCCTTTTCGCACCTGATCACACAAACCAGAGATTCCGTTTTATGTACAGGAATCCTCTATCGCTGTCGGAGTGATAGAGGATTTCAATAAAGTGGTGAAATCAAATGGAGCCTCACTTTGATCTTCATCTGAGTGACCTGGAAGTTACTCTGGTCCTCTGTCGACAGGATCACACTAGCTTTCTTCCTGCCACTTTCTGTAAGAAAACCTTTGGAGCAACAAAAACTTTCAGTTATACTCGAGGGCATGTTTATACTTAGGCCAAAGGGATTTTTAGCCTAAGTATGAATTCAACATTATTGGTAGTTTCTAATGGAATAAGGATGATCTCAATTGTACCGTCTGCAGTGGAGGATTCTGCGAGCATGTTCTCTGGCCCTGCTTTCTCTTCTTTACTCTTCACATCACAGGCTTGTAGGTGCAACTGGAGGGGCTTCCCTGTAATGAGACACAATGCACTATGACATATAGATGTGCATTTTCTGTGACATACATCATAGTTAATCAGTTCCCATACAGGTTATAATTTCATTCCTATACTGGGAGGCAATGATCACCACACTGAACTGCAGCTTTGTAACCACATTAGAAATGTTCCACTGTATAATCTACTAATGCATCTCCTCCTTGTAGGCTAAGCACTTTCTCTCCTCTGTCTATGGTTTCAAATGGCCTTGTGTGAGTGAGAGTAAAGGAGGGATGGCCACCTTACCATTGCGATTAAGTAGTCGCAGCCTAACGGAGGCCATAGACATGATGAGGGAGGAGGCCTTGTACTCGGTCTCTAAATGTTCGCTGATGCAGGACAGGGCTTGGAGCACTTTTGCCACACTGCCTCTGGCCAGAGCAAAGGCCAGGAGGGTCATTTCTGCATCAGGACTCACACAGCAGCTACACAGGAGCAAAAAAAAAATAAAAACACAAGTTGGTTTTGGGGTACTTTTAGTCGTATTAAATAATAATTTGTGTCTCTATTTCAGAGTGTCAGAGTTATTTTGGCCAAATAAATACATTTTCATGCACGGTCATAACTTAAAGGATAGGTTTGTATTTTTTCCAAGTCAATTTGAAAACACTCACATTGTTCCTATTGTCCATGCTGGCTGCAAAGCATAATTTATCGACCATAGACTGTTAAAGCCATATATTAGCTTTAGTCAAACTTTAGAATGCATTTTTGCATGAGGACTCTGAATTTTGTTACATTGAAATTGCTTAAAATAGATCTCTTTGCGGCCGGTATGGCCAGATGGAATAATTACAGTAACAAATAACCCTTTCAACGTGCATGACTTTAAAAAAATGTAAACCTATCCTTTAAAGCTGCCACCCAGCAATAAAGCATGATTAAACTCAGAGACTTAATCTATAACTACACTTGGCTAAAGCATTACTCAGAAAACAATACAGATGACATTCATTTGGTAAATGAAAAGTGAAAAAGGCCCCAATCATTCTGGCTTTGGAAGTTTGAATTCCTGCAGAGCTTTAAGACTGGCATGTATCACCTTAGTTTGTTCAATACCTTAAAATATAGCAGTGACATCACAATTTAAGACTGGGCTAATACTGATTAATGGCAAATACTATTGCTATACTATATTCACTCTCAAAGAGATTGGATCAAACAGACCCACAGCCAACTGTGGGGTCTCCCCTAAACACAGTATATCTACGAAATGATGACAACATTTGGATCAAAAAATGTCTTGGCCAACTATTTTCCCTGCAACATTTCTTTGTTTAATTTGTAGGTTTTTTTTTTTTAAAGTCTCACAAGCAAAATGCTTGCAAGAACTCCAGTAAAGACCAAAAGTGGCCGTGATGTATCTCTAACCATGTTGACTGTATGTGTGAATAAACACAGTCTACAGTAATAATCTTGACAGTTAGCTGATGAGATTATTTTAGTCATGTTGCTGCTGCTGTTGTCGATAAAAACCCTGACCACTACTAAAGGATTTACAGTACATCAAATGGAATGGAAATAGTGTGTCATCGTCCCACTAAATCAATACTTTGATTTTAGCCTGTTTTCATTGTGAGGGTGGCAGCATTATGAGCTCAGTGGGTGAGTGTGCTGACGTAATCCTGGCAAGTCCTTACTCTGCTATCCTGAGGAGAAATCCATCCACCTCCTCCAGGATGTTCAAAGAGAAGAACTTGGGGAACTCTGTGGATGACGGTGTTAGGGACAACGGTGGCATGTGCCGTAAGGCTTTTCTAGGAGAAAAATAACACCAAAAAAGTGCTCAGAACCCAAGCGCTGGACCAAACACTACACCTACACACATTCCAGCATTCTTTTTTTACATATGCAAAACCATGAGTGGTGCGTCTTACTGTGTGCTCTGAAGGACAGTCTGAGCCAGTGCAGGGTTAGTCTCCATGGATGCGGTGACCAAAGAGGTGAGGAGAGACAGGTACCAGATGGCTGAAGCATCCGAAACAGACACCTCTTTACTCTTGGTAATCTGATAGCCCAGCGTCTTCAAGCCATGAATCCGTGTGTCACATCCGTCGCTCAGGCACCGCTTAATGTTGATTTGGATGTCTGGTGTTTCGGTAAAGAGATAATGCAGTTAGCAGACTGATGGAATCCAGCATGCAAAAATGCCATAACCTGTTGCTTCATCCTCTGAGAACAACATAAAATAGCTCTGTTGATTGAGGGAGACACGAATGAAACAAATCGCCTGTCCTAATAACTATGAGAAGTTAAATCAACACAAAGACAGCCAATGAAGTTCAATTTGCTCATGAGATTTACCAAATCATTCACAGCCACAAAGCACATATCATTTACACAACAAAAAACAGAGCTGTGGCTGATTTAGCCTCTAGTTAGACCTGCAAACACCAGGACTGCTTTCAAATAATACAAACATCTTATGTTGTATTTAATACAACACCTCTGCTAATATTTGACCAGTCTTGCTCACAGCTGCCCAGCTCAATCGATTCTCACTTTCTGTTATCCTCATTCATACATATATCGCTTAGCAAAAAATGAGTTTGTGAGTTTTAGCCTAGCTTCTGTCTGGCAAGACAACTTCTGATACAAGGTGGATGTGGGGCCTATTTGCTACACAGGTGGTCCTTCAAGACCTGAAGCAGAAGATGGAAATACTGAATGTAACCCCTGTCCGCAGTGCCTGGATTTGACGTCTAGATTCTAGCTGAATTCAACCCCAGGTTCATGGAACCTTGCATGAGGATTCAAAGTGAGGCACTTAACCACTAAACTATAAAAAACAGCAACTTCACCGAAGGGGTGGAAATGGGAAAGACAGTTCCTCTGCAAGCATTAATGAGGGAACACACAAGCCCAAGATACATAAACACTCAACTAAGCAGACAGATGGAACAGGTGGTGACTCACAGGGGTGTGTGATGTTGGCATTCTCCAAGAGAGCTACGTAGCCTGTTACATTGCTGGGGATGCGGATATCTCTAATCTCCTGCAGGGAACGCCGGTTCTTCCCGACAGCAACGGAAACCAACTGAGGCATATAGCTGTGGTCATTGGAAGCCACGGCAATGGCCAGACGTCTCAAAACCACATCTGGTTTCATTTTCAATCTGGACACAGAAAAGAGACGAGTTTCCACATTAACAATGTATCATATACATAGGGATGAAAAACTGCATTCAAGGATCAGGCTGCCTCGACTGCCAGTTTAAAGACACCCCCCTTGCCTTATCCAGTGTGAGCGTGCACTGCCGTCCGACTGCCAGAAAGATGCAGTTTCCCCGTTTGTCATCTTGTAAACGTCTGCAACATTGGATGAAGCTTCTATCGTGCTGTAGCACTGTGTGACCACCTTGACTTTATCCACATCCGGATCACGGTCCAGCTCTGCTCTGTACTGGATATCCAAATCTGAAAAGACACAAATAAAGATTAGGACGACTCTCTCAAAGCTGTGGAAGACAGACACAATTCTAAATGTCTTACTGTAGTGTTACCATATTCTCAAAAAACACAGGAGAACATTCAGTTTAAACCCCTTATTCAGCACGAGCAGGCCACTTTATTTATCCGAAGCTCTGGTGTTCA